>NC_034599.1:65429344-65437495 GCF_900095145.1 Mus pahari | reverse complement strand
TCTGAGACAGGGTTTATCTGTATGACCTTGGCTATCCTGGGACTCTCTATGAGGACCAACCTCAGCTCAGAGATCTGCCTGCCTCTGCCTCCCAATTGCTAGGATTAAAGGTGTGCACCGCCACTGCCTGACTTTCGTAATCTCTTAACGAATTATCACAAATGCTAGGGGATTGGAGAGGTGGCTCAGTGGTTAGGAGCACTGACTGCTCTCCCAGAGGTCATGAGTTCAATTCCCAGCAACCACATGGTAGCTCACAACCATCTGTAATGGGATCCGATGTGTCTGAAGAGAGCAACAGTATATTCACATACATAAAATCAATAAATCTTACCAGAAAATTTTAAAATGCTCGTGCAAAAAGTAGCAAATACAGACTCATCCTGAAGGAGGTCAGGATGGATGGGAAACAGGGTGAAGTGGACTGATTGGATAAAGGGTGGTGCATCCTTTCAGAGGGTAATATCCTTTAATTAAAGAAAGCTAAGGAGAGAAAGGCCCTGATAGCAGAAGTTATGCCCAACTTTCTTTGTTCCCAGTCTTAGAGGAAAAAGTTTCAGTAAGGTATAGTAGATATTATTTGTAGACCTTTTCTTTTTTTGGTTTTTGTTTGTTTGTTTTGGTTTTTTGTTTTTATTTTTGTTTTTGTTTTTGTTTTGAGACAGGGTTTCTCTGTGTAGCCCTGGCGTCCTGGAACTCACTTTGTAGACCAGGCTGGCCTCGAACTCAGAAATCCACCTGCCTCTGCCTCCCGAGTACTGGGATTAAAGGCATGCGCCACCACGCCCGGCTAAAAAAAAACATTTTCATGACATTAGAAATATGTTAGGATAGCAAAAAACTTAGAACAATGTGCAAAAGTTCCACAGGTAGGGCTAGAGAGAGACAGAGACAGACAGAGATAGAGAGACAGAGAGACAAATAGAAAGAGAGAGACAGAGACAGAGTCACTCGCACGTTAACTTGTCAGTATAGGAACCACACACACACACACACACACACTGACTTGTCTCTAACAACACAATTATACTGTCAGCAGTTAAGAGGACCTGGGTAGTTTCTGATTCCCGAGTGCTGGGATTAAAGGCATGCACCACCACGCCCAGCTGTAGATCTTTTCTTAATTGAAGATCTTTATATTTAAACATATCTTGGTTATTTTTATGTTATGCATGTATGTATTTGCATCACATGCATGCCTGGTGCTGGTGGAGGTCAGAAGAGGGCATCAGATCCCTTGGAACTGGAGTTACCCATGGTTGTGAGCCACTACGTGCATGCTGGGAACTGAACCCAGGTCCTCTAGAAAGCATCCAATGCCCTTAAATAAACTGCTGTACCATTTCTCCAGCCCCTGAAGACCTTTTAAATTATTTTATTTTATTTTATATCTAAGTACATTGTAGCTGTCTTCAGACATACCAGAAGAGAGCATCAGATCTCATTACAGGTGGTTGTGAGCCACCATGTGGTTGCTGGGACTTGAACTCAGGACCTCTGGAAGAGTATTCTGTGCTCCTAACCGCTGAACCATCTCTCCAACCCCTTAAACTTATTTATTCTTTGAGGATCTCATACTTGTGTCTGATATATTTCAGTTATATCCATCCCCTACTTCTCTTGGACCTCTCCCTACTCCATGCCTCCTACCCATTTTTTCAAAACAGCACACTGAGCCTCAATTAGTGCTGGTTGTATACACCCCAGGGTGGGGCCATCCACTGCAGCATTGGCAATCTACAAATGACCACACCCACAGAGAAAATGACTCCCTTTCTTTTTTTTCTTTTTTTTCTTTCTTTTTTTTTTTTTTTGTGAATTTCAGAGCTCTATTGGGCAGGACAGAGGGCCACATTTCTGCCCGCTCACCACCAAACATTTAAAAAACTGTTATTGTGCTGAGATCCCTGGTGATCTCCTTCATGACCTCCACTGGAGTTTGAAGAGAGTATAACCAGGAAAGCTCAAAGCTTCCATCCTTACACACAGGCAGTATCATTTACAGTTCACCTTTACACTGGAGGTGAAAATCACACTGGAACTTATCACTAACTCAAATTTACTTTTCCTTCTTAAATGACTCCCTTTCTTAGCAGCCATTAACTGCCAATAGCCTCACCTAGAAGAGGGGGCTTGTGAGCCCCTCCCTCGTCCATGTGGGGACTGTTCCTGTCTTGATCTTGTGAGGATAACTGCAGAAGTCTGCCATGAGGCAGAGTGCAGCAGCTGTGGCAAGCTCAGAAGTTGGCAGCTTGCAGATCAGCTTGAGGACTTAGTTTTTCAACTCTTTTAAGAAAACAAAACAAAACAAAACAAAACTTTGTGCTTGCTTCGGCAGCACATAAACTAAAATTGGAACGATACAGAGAAGATTAGCATGGCCCCTGTGCAAGGATAACACGCAAATTTGTGAAGCGCTCCATATTTTTTCCTAGAAAGATGGCCACTGTCTCCTGGTGACTGTTGCCTCCCTAATAAAAGTATAGTCCCTTTCTCTGAAAGAAAAAAAAAAAAGAACTTTAAAATTTGTATGTGTGTGGTTGTTTTGCCCAATATGTGTCTATGCACCTTGTGTGTGCCTGGTACCTTTGGAAAACAGGAGAGGGTGGCAGGTACCCTGGAACTGGAGTTGTAGATATTTGGATGTTGGGAACTGAACCCAGGTCCTCTGCAAGAGGAGCCAGTGCCTGTAACCACTGAGACGATCTCTAAAGCACCTTACTTTGAGAATCATTTAAACTCATAGTTTACTGTGAGCTAACATGAGTGGCTGTTGAATTTCAGCAAATAATGTATTTGAAGCTATTGGAATAATTATAAAACTTTTCAATATGAACAGCCTAAATGGGTTATTTTTTTAAAAAATGAATTTAAGCATGTGCTCTATGATAAACACAGTTGGTAATGATACATAATTTCTTTGTATATCACTGTGTTTCATTAGTTAAAATCTTTTTTAAAGATTTTTTTTAAAAGTGTATATATATTTGCCTGTGTGTGGGTTTGTACATGTGAATGCAGGTGCTTGTGAAGTCAAGAAATGAGTATTGTATTCACTGGAGCTGAAATCACAGATGGTTATGAACCTTCTGACATGGATGATAGAACTGAACTTTGGTCCACACTGGGCTCAAACTTGCAAAGCCCTTCTCTATTTTTAGGATATTCTTGTGGTGTTGTGCCTTGTGACTGACTATGATATTGACTTTTGCTTTTTTTTTTCAAGACAAGGTCTCTCTGTTGTAGCCTTGGCTGTCCTGGAACTGCTCTGTAGATCAGGCTGGCCTCAAACTCACAGAGAACTCCACAAGTGCTGGGACTAAAGGTATATGCCACGACTGCCCAGCATCTAATCCAGACTTTGATGTGGCCAGACTCCTAGGCTTTTGTGGGTGGCCTGAGTTCCTGGCCATCATTGAAAATCTTAAGGATTTTTGTATCTGCATGAGGAGTGTTATAAAATTTCCTTTTCTGATCTTTAGTTTTGGTTTTAGTTTTGGACTGATGTGAGACATAGAAGTTGAGGCACACACTCATCTATTTCCTAGAAAGAGATTATATAGAGTTAGTGTAATTTGTCCTTAAATATTTTACAAAATCCATTGACAAAGCCATTTGGACCTAAAGTTAAAAACCAACCAACAAACAAACATGCTGATCTGTGCTGCTGTCTTCCATCCTACTCCTGACAGCAGCGAGTCCTTCCTTCTCTGCTCTTCCTGCACAGCACAGCCAGTGACCAAGCTCTTCAGTTGACCTTGTAGAGTCAGGGCTGGTGCTCACTGTTTCTTTTCTTTTCCTTCTTTCCTTTTTATTTTTCTTTTTGTTTTGTTTATTTCATTTTTTGAGACAGGGTTTCTTTGTGTAACAGCCCTGGCTGTCCTGGAACTTGTTTTGTAGATCAGACTGGTTTCTAACTCAAAGAGATCCACCTGCCTCTGCCTCCGGAGTGTTGGGATTAAAGGAGTGTGATACTATGCCTGGTCTAGATACATTTATTTATTTATTTATTCATTCATTCATTCATTCATTCATTTCCAAGACAGGGTTTCTCTGTGTAGCCCTGGCTATCCTGGAACTTGCTCTGTAGGCAATATTGTTTTGTTTTGTTTTTATAACAAGCAAGTTGAGTTCTAGCTCAGATGGTAAGGCTATTGCTAGTTATGATGGCAGTCATCTTAGATGTAAAGCCCCCGTGCCCCAGGTGTAAAGACCTTATTATATACAGTGACTCTGGAGAGCCTGAGTCTCCAGACCCTTCCATCACCGCACCAAAGTCCGTATCAGTCAGTCACAAGACGCTGAAGAAGCAAACAACAGAACGATAAAAACAGAGAACGAATTTGGAAGTTTGAGTCTAGTGTGGCATAAAGCATAGCAGGAATCTTTCTGAGTTACCAAAGCATGAAAAAACAAAAGAAGAAAGCGAAGCTGATGGAGTGGAGCAAATAATGGGTGGCCGTGACATGATTTATGATCATGCATGTTTTAGGAAACACATTCAGATGTGAGTGTGAGCGAGCTGAGGAGGGAACACCAACAGGGTTGATATTCTGACCAAAGTTAAGGAGCAAGAGAGGTAGCAAGGCATTTTTTTTTCTGGGCTCATAAACTCTGTGGTAGGTAAACTGAGGCAGAATAGCAGCTCCCTTGGAGTCTGTACTGTGTGTGCTTATGTACCAAGAATACTGCTTATACATAACATGAGCTCTTCTTGAAAAACAAAAATAATATTTTAATGTTTCAAATGGAGAATAAATAAGAGTAGAAGTTAATGAAATGTCAAACAAAACCAATAAAGAATCAGTGACAGTGCAGGGCATGGTGGGCACACCTCTAATCCCCCAGTGCAGGAGGCAGAGGCAGGCAGATCTTAAGTTCCAGGGCAGGGGTTCTGCCATCAGTAACTGGCAGTAGCCTTACCATTTCAGTGAGAACGCACCTTGCTTGTTATTTAAAAAACTAATAAAAACAGACAATCAATATTAGTGGGATATTTCTCGGGGTCTACTAAGAATGGAAAGATGCCTTGGGCTGGGTGAGATAGGGGTACAGTTCAATTACTAAGTGCTTACCTGGTTATCCATGAAGCCCTGGGTTCTATCCCCAGCACTAACATGGTAGTTCATACCACTAATCCTAGCACTCAAGAAACAGAAGCAGGAAAATCAGTAGACCAAGGTCTTCTTAGCTGATGTGAGGGCTACACTGGGAAGCACAAGATCTAGTCTCAAACAAACAAACCCAGATGGTCTGGTGTACATAGTGAATTTCAGAATGACTATATAGTGAGACCCTATCTCAAAATAAAAATGTAAGAGGCCTGTGAGATGGCTCAGCAGGTAAAGGTGACTGCTGCGGAGCCTGACATCCTGAGTTTGACCCCACAGATCCCCCTCTGGTAGAAGGAGAGAGCCAGCTCCTGCAGGTTGTTCTCTGACCTCTGCAAGCTCGCTGTGTCACTCCTGTTGAGCCCAGGAAACAAATAAACATAACAGAAAACTTAGACTAAAAATGTCTTGGGCTGAGACTGTAGCTCGACGGCAGAGTGCTTGTCTAGCTAGCATGTGGGTGATGCTGGAATCCGTCCCCAGAATCATAGGGGCAACAAAAAGGCATGCCTTTGCTGTTGGATAGCTTTATTGCAAGATGCCCTCTGTGTCTTCTTATTCCATCAAGAAAAATAAAAATGCAAACCCTCATGCTTACATGGCAAGAGCTTTACTGACTGAGCCATCACCCTGTCCTCTGGACAAGTTCATGTCTAACCAGGGCATTCATGGGTCAGCTGAGTGGGGTGCACAGCCTGTGCCAAGAGCCACCGAGGGTCTACAGTTTCCCTTCTGCTTGCTTTCTGTTTAATGGAAGCATAGGGCATTCACTTTAAAGCCTCCTTTTTCTCAATATAAATATTTAATGCTATAATTTTCTCTGAGAACACCACTTTAATGGCATGCCACAATTTTTTAATAGTTGCGGTTTTATCTCTATTCAGCTAAAAATATATTTCTTTTCTGATCTTCCTTGACCTGGGTATTTAAAAGTGTTTTTTAAAATTAGCTTCCAGTTATTTGTAGAAGAGTTTTTAAATATTTTTTGTTATCTAATTTGATCCATATTTTTACATAAATCTATTTATTCTAGATGTATAAGCATTTGCTTTATGGGTGGGAGTATAATGTAATTTGGTATGTATATACTGCTGCCTTGGTGAGAATGTGTTGTTACTGGATGTAGGTCAGGTTGATTAATATTGTAGACTTTTCTAGAACTTTAATTTAAAAAAAATATGAAGCACTTCATGGATTTGTGCATCAACCTTCACAGAGGCCATGCTGATCTTCCCTGTATCAATCTGACTTTAGCATACGTACTGCTGAAGTGAACACAACTGTACTGGTTTCAAAAGTTATTCTGTCAGTGATCAATAGCAGAGATAAAATCACTAACAACACTTGTTTGTATATTTTTCATTTAAATCTTGTTGTTTTGTGGGTAATCTCAGCATTTGGGAGGCAGAGGCAGGCAGATCTCTGAGTTCAAGGCCGCCCTGGTCTATAAATAGAGTTTCAGGCCAGCCAGAGAATGCCCAGCAAGATTCTACCTGATACAATGACAACAACAGTAGTAAGCCTGGAGAGGCCGCTCAACACTGGCTGTGCTTGCAGAGGACCCACATCTAGTTCCAAGGGATTCAATACTCTCTTTTGACTTCTGTGGGTACCAGGTATGCAAATGGTGCACAGACATAAATGCAGGCAAATACTCATATATATATATATATATATATATATATACATAAATACATAAATAAAATAATGCATAAGCTAAAACTTTGGATGTAAGACTCAAATGACACATAGAGATAAATCTGATTGTATGCCTCTTTGAGCTTGGAGTTCCCATGAAATAACAGGGTGGAGATACAGAATCGGCAAGATGGGGACAAAGATATAAAACTGAGACATCAGCACACATTCGAAATTGCATACATAATTCCTTAGGAGAAGACCACACAGGCAGAACATCTGGGCTAGATAATTGGTACTTGCTATCCCACTGCAGATAACTAAAGAGATGTAAAAATCCTGAAACATCTTGTAATTTTGTTGGAATTAGAAATAAGACACGATCTAGATCTAGCACCCAAAGTGGGCTATTTGGGAGCAGGTTTTTTCCAGAGTCTGTGCAAACGAGAAACTAAGAAGCCTAGAGAAGCTTTCCTGTTCTGAAATTAAAGGCTTGCATCACAGTGCCAGATATGGTATTATAATTCTTGATTTCTAGAATTTTTGTGTTGCAAATATGCTATGTTGCTGTTTCAAAAAAAAAATACAGTTCATGGCTTCCTGCTAAATTTTCCTTTTTTTGTTGTTCTATTTGTTTGTTTGTTCCCTAAAGACAACAGCAAACCTTGTTTTCAAACTCTGCATCTGGTAAGGCCAGCTTCTGGAGTGCCTGTGAGGCTCTGGTCACTTCTTTTTCCTCATGCTCTGCCTCATGGTTTCTCTCTCATTTATGTCTCTTTTTCCCGGATGCAGGCCATTGAGCTTGAAGTCATTTTCACAGCTATCACCCAATGCCAACTTCTTTCTCAAAGGATTCTGGTTGTGTCAGCCAAGCGCTCAAAGCAATACACAATACAGGACAAAGGTGTATGGTTTGCTTCGTCACTACCTAGCCTGGAGGACAGGGGTCCACACCCTCCCTCCCAGAATACAGCTGGCCACGTCCCTATCCATGTCTTGTGTGGACCACCATCCTTGGAGGCTTCTAGTTCAGCTTTCACTCCTGCAGCCCAGATCTCTGAGTTCAAGGCCAGCCTGGTCTCCAGCAAATTCTAGGACAGCTGGGGCTACACAGAGAAACCCTGTCTTGAAAAGCCAAAACCAGTCAGGCAGTGGAGGTGCATGCCTTTGATCCCAGTACTTGGGAGGCAGGCAGATTTCTTAGTTTGAGGCCATTCTGATTACCAGAGTAAATTACAGGAGAGCCAGGGCTATACAAAGAAACCTTGTCTAGAAAAAAAAAAAAAAAAAGAAAGAAAAAGAAAGAAATAATAAAGAAAAAGAAAAAAGAAAAGAAAGAAAAGAAAAAGAAAAAACAAAACAAAAATTATAATACCATTAAAAAAAAAACAAAAAAACATGG
>NC_034599.1:65421156-65428814 GCF_900095145.1 Mus pahari | reverse complement strand
AGAGAGAGAGAGAGAGAGAGAGAGAGACAGAGACAGAGAGAGAGACAGAGAGAGAGACAGAGAGAGAGAGACAGAGAGAGAGAGACAGAGAATGAGTTAGTTTAATGTACCACCATCAAACTCACCAGTGATCTTAAAAACAGAAGACAACAGGCTTCGGGTAAAATAAAGCACCTATGTTGGCAATAGACAAGTAATTAAAAGATGTCCTGTAGGGTGTTCACCTTGCAGAAGATAAAATAATCTTGCATGAAAGAAAGGTGAGTCAGTGAGGTGGCTCACTGAGCAAAAGGTCCTTGCCATGGAAGCCTGGTGACCTGAGTTCCATCCCTGGAACCTACATAAAGGTGGAAAGAGAGAACTGACACCCACAAAGAAGTCCTTTGGTCCACGTGCCCAGTGTGGCAATGCTCTACTCTCCCATTGTGCACACATACAATAAACAATTTTATTTGTTCATTAATTTGTTTGTTTATTATTTTAGACAGGGTCTTGCTATATAGTCCTAAGTGACTTGAAACCCACTATGTTGACTTGGCTGCTCTCAAAATCACAGTGACCTGCTTGCCTCTGCCACCCGAGTGTTGAGAATAAAGCAGGTATCACTATACCTGGCTATAATCATTTAAAAAAAAAATAGAAGCAAACCAAAAAGAAACAGAGATGTGGAAAGCAATGGAGCTCAAACAAATTATTAAAGCTAAACCCATAGCCTAATCCTATAATCTTATCCACTGAGGAAACTGGGGCAGAAGAATGGCAAATTCAAAATGTCCTGGGTTATACAAGGCTGAAGCCAGCCTGGCTAATTTAATGAGTCTTTGTGTCAAAAAGGAAGGAGGGTGGAGGGGAAGAATGAATACAAATAGATATAAATCTTATTGATTATGAAAACAGGTTTATGCAAAGCAGTATACTGTGAGAGGTAAAAGTTATAGAATTATAGTACATGGTAGAAGTGGGTATGTTAGGGATATATATATATATATATATATATATATATATATACATATACATACACATACACATTCACATACACATACATATACCAGGACACTAAAGGTATCAATACCAGGGCTATTTTTTTAAAGATTTATTTATTTATTATAGATAAGTACACTGTAGCTGTCTTCAGACACTCTAGAAGAGGGCGTCAGATCTCATTACGGATGGTTGTGAGCCACTATGTGGTTGCTGGGATTTGAACTCAGGACCTTTGGAACAGCAGTCGGTGCTCTTACTCACTGAGCCATTTCACTAGCCCCAGGGTTTTTTTTTTTAAGATTTATTTTATTTTATGTATAAGAGTGTTTGCCTGCACCTATGTATGTACATCACATGCATGTCTGAGGATGTCAGAGAAGGGTCTCAAGTGTGTGTGCTAAGAATTGAACCTGGATCTTAACTGCTGAACCATTTTTCTAGTCCCACATTATCAGGTTTTGATTTTTGTTTTTAAATTCAGGGTACGGTTTCTCTGTATGACACCTGACTGTCCTGAGACTCACTCTCTAGATAAGGCTGGCCTTGCACTCACAGAGATCCACCTGCCTCTACCTCCAGAGGGCTAGGATTAAAGATGTATATCACTACCACTCAGGAGGGGCAGGTTCTGATTTTTGCTTCTTTTTTCTTTCTTTCTTTCTTTCTTTCTTTCTTTCTTTCTTTCTTTCTTTCTTTCTTTCTTTCTTTTTCAAGACAGGGTTTCTCTGTGTAGCCCTGGCTATCCTGGAACCAGCTCTGTAGACCAGGCTGGCCTCAAACTCACAGAGATCTGCCTGTCCCTGCCCATACTCCTGCCTCGTCCCTCCCTCCCTCTGTGTTGGCATTAAAGGGTGTGCCACCACTGCCCAGCATGTTTTGCATTTTTAAAAAAGGACTGTGATACTTTCTAAGGTACCCACCAAGAAAAGAACCCTCCCCCACAAAAATATAAATAAATAAGCCCAGTGTGACCACAATATATACCACTTCATGCCTCCTCACATGGGTGCCTATTATCAAAAAGACAAGCTGCAAAGCCAGCTAGCTGGGAGGCTGATGTAGGAGGGACACGTGAGCCCACAGGCTCAAGGCCAGTGTAGAAAACACAGCGAGAGGCTGTCTCTAAAGCCAAACAAAACCAAAGAGGACCAGAACAAGTGTTGGTGTGGAGACACTGTATCACTCTTAATATTGTTTGTTGGGATGTACAATTGTGTCGCTTCCATGAGAGACAGTCTGACACTTCCTCACACTTAATCACAGAGTGCCCATTTGACCCAGCAAATCCCCCTCCTAGGTATGTATGTAGCCTAAAGACCAAGAGCAAGGATTCAGACACCTGTACACAAATGCTTACAGCAGCATTGTCTGCAGTGGACAGAGGGTCTCCCAGTGGATAACTGAGTCATTTTAGAATCTAGAACTCTTCTGTAGTTCTGGGAATTTAATATTTTTCTCAATATTTCTTCTTCTACCTTCTCCTCTTAAGAAACCCCTATGAAGCCTGACGGAGGTGGTGAATGCCTTTGATCTCAGCACTTGGGAGGTGGAGGCAGGGGGATCTCTGAGTTTGAGGTTAGTCAGGTCTACAGAGTGAGTTCCAGGACAGCCAGAGCTATACAGGAAAACACTGTCTCAAAACAAACAAGCAACAAAAAAGAAAAATAAAAAACCCTTATAAGAAACCTTTATCTATTATAGCTGATATGTATCATATATAATATATATATCATGTATATGATACATATATAGTATATTATATGTTATATATACATATATGTGTGCTCTAGGCTGCACCCTTTCCTTTTCTTTCATGTTGGTATTCTTTTTTTTCTTTACATCTCGAAAGATTTTCTTGCTTTTATCTTTCAGTCCTTCTACTGAATTTTAATCTCTGAAATCATAATTTCAGTTTCCAAGCATTCTTCTGTGATTTCTTCATGACCTTTGGTCCCTGTCATAAGTCTGCAGTGTTGGGCAATAGACATGACTCATCGGCTAAGAGCCCCTGACTGCTCTTCTACAAGACCCAGGTTTAAGTCCCAGCACTTACAATGGGCTATCACTCCAGTTCCAGAGGATCCAGTGGCCTTTTCTGGCCTCTGTGTATACTGTGCACGTGTGCTCCACAGACATACATTCAGGAAAAATACTAATACCCGTGATTTTTTTTTTAAGCTTCAAAAACCTTTTGAAGACTGCTGCATTCTAAATCTCTGAGTCTGTTCCAGAACTTCAGACATTTTCCCCTCTACTTGTTGAGTTACCTCGGCCATCTCAGTCACTCGAAAATATTCACCCACGTCTCATTCACGCTCAGCTTCTCCGAAAACCGGCCTTTCTTTGCTGTCAACAAATATTTACACATGTTGTAGTTTAAAAACCAAAGTGCTAGGCAGGCAGGTGTGGGCAGGTTAGGCCCCTGAGCATTAGAGTGTAAGGTATTCGTTAGTCACAGCTTGTCCCACCAGCTGTTCTGCCTCTCCACAATGAGTTTAATTGGTTTCTCTACTCAACGCCCTGCCCCTGTTCCGAGCCAGTATTTAAAGGCCTAGGTACCATAATCTTTACCTGTGGTGAAGAGACAAGTGGAGAGGCCTGTCCTTGCCACACAGAGACCGAGAATTACTCCCTTCCTCTATCTACCCTTCCTGTCTTGTACTTTTGTCTGGCTTGCTTTTGCCCTGAGTCCCTGTCCTCTCAGATCTAGAAGACATAAGCCACCAGCCTGCTCTGGTAGAAGTCTATGCTGGTGCCTCTCCCAAAGTACTCCAGTACCTGGTTACCTGATTCCTCTTCCAGACATTTGATGGAAGGACTGACATAATGATGGCCTGCTCCCATAGCTTGTGATAGGTTTGTACCTTTTTAATTCCTTTGCTAGTCATCAGAGAGGTGTTGGCGATGATAAACACGCATAGGCAGCCTTTTTATCTTTGACTGGAAGGAAAGATTAAGTTAAATCACATAATATTTGCTGTATAAAGATCCTTTTAAATGTACATTAAAAAAATTTTTTTTCCACAGGGGAAACCACACCACGCATGTGGAGGAGGTCACAGACAGCTTTTAGGGATTGGTTCTCTTTGTCTGCCACGTGGGTCCAGAGGCTTGAACTCGGGTCATCAGTTTTTGTGTTAAACACCTTTATCTACAGTCATCTCACAGGCCCTCGCATGTACATTTATGAGAAAACAGATATTGCACATTCTTCAAAATGACCTGGGTGTGGAGTTGCTTCGGTAACAATGATTCAGTAGGTGGCACCATTTCCCAGTTCAACACTATCCCACATTGGAGATGTTCTTACCTGTGTACCTGAAACAAATAGGTTTCAGAGTTTGACATCAGCTGCATTAACCAATTGACTAAACCTCAACTAAAATCTCTAAATCGTTTCAAGTTTCTGAGGCATTAGCAAAATGGTGACTTACGCTCTGTGGGCTGGCCATACTGGTCACTGATACAGCATTCCCAAGCCTGCAGTAAGATCCTGTGTTTGAGTCCCCCCAGCATCTCAAAACATATTACCAGCAGCACTCAGTGCCAGAGCCATGCAGATTCAAGCTGTTAAGTAGTTCTTATATCCCCACTGAGGCAATATGGGGTGATGACTAGATGGTTAAGAGTGCTTCTTCTCTTGAAGAGATTCTGAATTCAATTTCTAGCATCTAATGGGGCCGTTCACAGCCACCTGTTACTCCAGCTCCAGGGGCATCTGACGTCTCTGACCTCCACGAGCATCTGCACACACACAGATCCTTTTAAAAATGCTCCCCCCTTTCGTACATAGGCATTTCATTTCACTGTCCTTTCTTCTGTGTGCTAATCTTTACAGGAAATACACTCTTGGGTTCTATCTTCCCAAGTCAGTCAAGATGTCCTTTACACAGTTAAATCAATACTAAGGCAGTAACTTCTAATGTTTTTGAAAAATTTTACCTGGCCTATGAAAAATAATAGAAAGATTTATAGGAACATCTTTGCTTTCTGTGTTGAATTTACCAAAAACTTTAACTAGTATGTAAATCACATGTAAAATTATAATCGTCTCAGGGTTCATATAAACCAGACTAGTGAGTGTAAAATGTTAGAACTCTGAAGGCCTTTGCTGTGTATGGAGCCTTGCTTTTCAGTCACCAGAAACTTTCTCTTTCTTCCCCCTAGCAGAGGTGAATACTTTAGAAATTTGTGGATTTCAGAAACAGCACTGCAGAGCTTGGAAAAACGACAGAAAGCTACCCAAAGTCAAAGTTCAGAGCTGAGCTTGTGTGACCTTGGCCTGACTGCAGGGAAAGTCATGTGATTAGCATAGTCCACCACCTCTGAAAATGGCTTTTAGTCAGCTGAGACTCTCAGTCATAATTCTCACCAGGGGTGTGGCAAGGGCTTTCTCTCATCTTTCCACAGCTTTACTTAAAAATGCTTTCCTGGAGCCAGCTGGCCTCACGTGTGCCCAGAACTTGGCTTAATACCCAGAAATATCTGGGGCTGCATGAACTTTCAAATGCTTATCTTTAAAGTTCCAGGCTGGGCAGGCAGTGTGGGAGGGCACTTTTGAGACAGGGTCTAGTGTCACTAGGCAGTCCAGGCTGGCCTTGGTCAGGATCTTCCAGTCCCTACATGCTGACTGCTGGAATCACAAGTGTGTGCCACCAAGTGTGACTAAAATTCCAGGTATTCTTTATCACTTTGTTAGACCACAGTTTGTGACAGTTTTTCAGATACTGAGCCGTGCCGAATGAATTATTCATTTTGAATAATGATTCAAAATATCATTTTTCAAAAAGATTTTATTTATTTTACATATGTGAGTACACTGTAGCTGTCTTTAGACACATCAAGAGGGCATCAGACCCCATTACAGATTGTTGTGAGCCATCATGTGGTTGCTGGGAATTGAACTCAGGTCCTCTGGAAGAGCAGTAAGTGCTCCTAACCTTTGAGCCATCTCTCCAGTCCAACTAAAAATATCTTAAAGCAGCTGGGCAGTGGTGGCGCACGCCTTTAATCCCAGCACTTGGGAGGCAGAGGCAGGCAGATTTCTGAGTTTGGGGCCAGCCTGGTCTACAGAGTGAGTTCCAGGAGGGCTACACAGAGAATCCCTGTCTTGAAAAACCAAAGTATATATAAATATATACATACATATATGTATATGTATATATATCCCTTAAAATCATATATATATATATACATATATATATATATATGGTTATATTCAATGTAATTAGAGAAACTTAAAGAATCATAAATATCCCTAAAAATTTTCTTTTGAGCTGGCTGTGGTGGTGTGGGCCTTTAACCCTAGTGCTTGGTAGACAGAGGCAGGTGCATCTTTGTGAGTTTAAGGTCAGTCTGGTCAACATAATGAGTTCTAGGACAGCCAGAGCTACATAATAGAGAGACTCTGTCTCGACAAAACAAAACAAAACAAAAATTATCTTTTGAGGTTATCATTATACCAAGTAGCTCTCAATGCCATTTACTAGCAGAAAATGAAAGCATACTGACTACCTTTGTCTCTTTCCCTTTATATATACAATAAAAACCACGTAGTCGTACTACTTGAGCTCCATGGTCTCTGTAATCAAGTAACCTAAAAATCTCATAAACAGAGGTAAAGAGCTCAGTTAGTAGAGTGCTTGCCATGCATGTATGAGGCCCTGAGTTCAATCTCACAGCACCCATATAGAAAGCCAGGTGTGCTAGCACTGCCTATAATCCCAGTGTAGGGAAGACAGAGACAAGAAGATCCTGGGGCTCACTGGGAGCCAGCCTAGCCTAATTGGTGAACCCCAGGATCCATAAAAGACCAAATTTATAAAACAACATGGTTGGTTACTCCAGGGTTGGGCTCTGGCCTCCATGAGCCCCTATACGCACGTGTACCCATCTACATGCATACTTGCATGTACACACAGAAGAACTGGGCCACATTAGCTAAACTTGAAGTCATGGGGTCTATTGTGTTCTTTTCAGCTTCAATTCCTACTGCCCCCATAAGGAATAAATGTCGTGAGTCATTGAGTGTTCTCAGTAGCTTTTTTGAGATCGTTCTCATCCTGTCCAAAGATTTCACAGGGAAAGTGGCTCTGTAAATACTCTTGACAATCTCCCAAGATCGCTCCATATCATTGCCTTGCCTCACTAAGGTTTGCTTCACTGTCTTCATTACAAATCTGACCACATCTTTGGTTCATCTCAGTTGTAAAGCTTATTCAGTTGTAAAGTATGTAGTGGACAGTGGGCACCCCACTTTTTTTTCTGGTTTTTCTTCGTTTACTGAAACTATTACTTCCAGTGATTTTGTATTTCCATATTTACTTTTATTAAACTTTAATACTTATCTGTGTCTGGGTTCACTACTCTCATGTACGTCTAAATACCATGTGTGTGCTTGTTCTTCTCCACAGAGGCCAGAAGACAGCATCAGATCCTATGGAGTTACATATGGTTGTGAGCCACCATGTGGGTGCTGGGAATTGAACCCAGGTCTTCTGGAAAAGCAACAAGTGCTCTTAAACACTGGGCTCTAGAGCCATGGGGTTTTTTTTATTAATACTTTTAAATTATTATTTTTACATTTATTCTGGGGAGACATTCACATGTGGAGATCAGAGAACAGCCTTCAGGAGCATCTGTCCTGTCCCGCGCTACCTTCCCGCCAGCAAGAA
>NC_034599.1:65419301-65421145 GCF_900095145.1 Mus pahari | reverse complement strand
CACGGGAAAGGCAGGGCACAAGGGAATGGAAATCTACCCAGCACATGCGCAGCTGCCTTGTTTGTTTGTTAGAGCACAGGACATCAGCGCTATCTTGTAATGGCGAATGTGAGGGCGGCTCCCCACACTGTCCTCCTCCATATGGGTTCCAGGGGTGAAGCTCCTGGTATCAGCCTCCATGGCAGACTCCTGCCTACACACAGACTGAGCCATCACACATGCCCAGGTATTTCTATGTTTAGGCCAAGCTCCTAAAATTCCTGTGTGAAATGAAAACAGAGTTAGATGCTGCTGGCCCAGGAACTCAGGCTAACACCTCAAACTTTATTTTGATGCATTTTCAAGAAGTTAGATTTGGCCTGGAGTATATACAGGTGATCCTTACTTTCCACAAGTAATGCTAATTAATTGTCAGCATTTTCAAGTGATTTGGCCAGAATTATAGATCTGTAGTATCTTGGTGGTATAGTTGACATGGGGATCCAAAGCTCACTTCTTAGTACAGTTTGATAAATATTGAGTGCTGTTTTTCTGACAAAGGAAGAAAGGTACTGTCTTTGAGCTTAGTGTCTTAGAAGGTACACGAGGGTATTTAAACTGTAACGAGAAGATTATGAACATAGATGGAAGAGACTGAAAAGGAAGCAGTGATTCCTGCTGGGCTTTCATAGAGATAAGGATGTACTTTAGGGAGGAGGGCTTGGAAGAAGGCAGAGGCAGATGACGAATGCTGGGAGTTGGAGTGAAGGGAAAGGTTCACATTTAGACCAGAGGAACAGCGGGTGCAGAGATAGAGTGATAGGCAACAAAGGCATACATCCCGCATGTTTGCAGTCAGGAAAGGGCAACGCTTTGGTCCTCTAGGTTTGTTGAAGGAAAAGAGCCTGTTGAAAAGGAGGCAAAAACTCCTGGAGCAAAGTTCCTATGGAAGCAAATGGTTAATGATCGAATGAATTAGTCTTGAGCCAGAGAATGGTTTCTTCCACTTCAACAGGCAAAATGTGACTGCATAAACAGAAGGTTGTTAATTTCAGACAGCAAACCTAGGGTTGGCTCAGGATGCTGTGTTGGCTTGTTTTGTTTTGAAAGTGTTACAAGAAACTTAAGAAAACTACTGAAATCTACCCACTGGACAGGGGCAGGAGAGTAAGACCTAGCCTGAAAAGATACTGGAGACTCTGGGTTTTGAGCAGTTTTATTTGTTAAATGAAGGATTTAGGACCTGAAGGTGATGAAGGGATATTAAAGGATTTTAAGCTATTTATTGCCTCCCAGTTTGCTTCATCCTGACAGCTCTTTAGAGTTTAACTCATGGTGGTATGGGAGTATAGGGAGGGGGGAACCAGAAAAAATGCTATTGCATTAAGCCAGGTGTGAGCTTCCTTCTTCTCCAATGTCCCGCTTCCTGCTGCAGATGCAAACCACAGCAGACCTTTCAGTCTTAAGAATTTTCTGACCTGGGCTTGTCATCACCATCCCTGCAACTATGTCAGAGAAATATGTTATTCTGACGTTTTTGTTTTTGTTTGGGTTTGATTTTTCAAGACAGGGTTTCTCTGTGTAGCCCTGGTTATCCTGGAACTCACTTTGTAGACCGAGCTGGCCTCAAACGTAGAGATCTGCCTGCCTCTGCCTGGAATTAAAGGCAGGCACCACTACTGCATGGCTCTTCTGATGCTTTTAATTTCAGTGTTTTAGGCATTCTGCACCCAGCCACTTGCAAACTTTCTTTCTTTTATTTATTTATTTATTATATGTAAGTACACTGTAGCTGTCCTCAGACACCCCAGAAGAGGGAGTCAGATCTTGTTAAGGATGGTTGTGAGCCACCATGTGGTTGCTGG
>NC_034599.1:65398774-65418186 GCF_900095145.1 Mus pahari | reverse complement strand
TTTTTTTTTTGTTTTTCGAGACAGAGTTTCTCTGTGTAGCCCTGGCTGTCCTGGAACTCACTCTGTAGTCCAGGCTGGCCTCGAGCTCAGAAAACTGCCTGCCTGCCTCTGTCTCCCCAGTGCTGAAATCAAAGGCGGGCGTCACTTAGTTCTGTGGTATCTCCAGTACTCAAGTCTGACAATCAGTATCCAGATTATGCCTTTTTATTTTTAAGACAGGGTCTCACTATTGAGGTTACCTTTCCTTAAGCCAAGGTTGGAGATGTGGTTCAGTGGTACTATGCATAAGGCCCTCAGTTTGATCCCAAGGGCCTCAAAAGAAAACAAGCAAACAAATGAAGAAAGTTTTGGTATAGAGAATTTTGTTGTAGAGGGCTAGCCTGTGCAAATAGGAGGCATTAGCTATATACTGTGTTTCTGCTTAATAGATGTTCATCCCCTTTGAGTTAGGACAATATCTGATGTTATTAGTAAGTGGGAAGGGATCACCCCATCTGTATTTTAGCATGTGTGTATTTCTGAGATGTATAGCTAGAACTCCAGGCTATTTAATACCAGGTCTGAGTTGATTTCAGAATCAATACACATAAATATTGAGCTGTTCTGATCTTTTTGTTTTGTTTTGTTGTTGTTTGTTTTTTCAAGACAGTTTTCTCTGTGTAGTCCAGGGTGTCCTGGAACTCACTCTGTAGAGCAGACTGGCCTAGATCTCAGAAGTTCACCTGCCTCTGCTTCCCAAGTACTGGGATTAAAGGCATGTACCACCACTGCCCAGCCTGATCTTTATATTAATAACATGTATGATTTGTTGTGAAAAACACAACAGACCACCTTGGCAATCTATTAATTTAGCTCAGATAAGAAAAAAATATTACTTTAACATAGAATCAATAGTAAAACATATTGGGCTTTTCATATTTGTGTACAGTAATTCTGGAAGTTGATGTAGTTAATACAAACTATAGTGCTTTATTTCAAGTGTTCAAAAGTCATATGTGGCAAGTGTCTTCACCTTCTCATTAAAGAATACAGGTCAAAAGATTTAGGGAGAAAAGAAAAGCGGGACAGACATAGAGGTTTGAGACATCATGAGTCAGTAACAAGTCCTACCCGGGCAGTGGTGGCACACATCTTTAATCTCAGCACTTGAGAGGCAGAGGCAGAGGCAGGCAGATTTCTGAGTTCAAGGCCATCCTGGTCTACAAAGTGAGTTCAGGACGGCCCGGGCCCTTCAGAGAAACCCTGTCTAGGAAAAAAAAAACAAACAAACAAAAAACAAAAAACAAAAAAACAAACCAAACTAAACCAAACAAAAACCCAAGTCCTGGGCTTCGATAGTCCCGATAGAAATCTACTTGTAGAGGGCAGCAATTAGGGAGGTTGAGGAAATCCAAAGTCTTCCATTTCCTCTTCGTTTATAATTTTAAAATACTCCCAGTACTTGGGAGGCAGAGGCAGGTGGATCTCTTGAGTTTGAGTTCAGCCTGGTCTCCGGAGTGAGTTCTAGGACAGCAAGAGCTATACAGAGAAACCCTGTCTCGAAAAAAACAAAACCAAAACAAACCAAAAAAATCACCTTCACTAAATGTGGAGAACATGAGTGAATTATTATCAAGGAGCTGATGTATAAGGAGGGTATTAGTGCTTGTTAAATACTTTAAGTCGTCATATTTGGCCTCACAAGATCATTTTGAAGCATATAAGGCTATCATGGTTTATAGTGGAGGAAACTGAGATTTATAAAGGTGTTAATAAGTCAGCTTGGGCGCCCTCACTCTGCTTTCTGACCGGAAGTCTGATTGCAGAGCCCAAGCTCTGTCCTTACAATCCTTCTAGGGCACACAATAAAACACTGCAATCGTCTGGGTCTTGTGAGGTAATTAAGAAGTCATCTGCGATTGCATAGCTCCCAGGCTACCTAATAATATACTTGAAATGATTTTGGAAGTTCACTTCACCAGTGAGATGAGATTTCTGTTCTGGGTATCTTCTGCTGAGAAAGACTAACCCATGTTTACTGGTTTAAAGGCACGACTAGTGCAGTCAGTAAGCTGAAATAATTTTTAGTTAGAAAGAAAGCAACCAGTATGTAGGCGGAATCATGCTGAAGCACTGTTGAACCCGAAATCACGGAAGAAAGTGAGCCCAACCACCTTATTTTTAACTTCGTCCCACTGGGCCAACAGTTTCGCCAAAGCCAGTGCAAAGAGGAAGGACTGGGACGCAGGGGGGCGGGCCGTGGTCCGCACATGCGCAGACATACTGCTGTGAGAGGGCGTGAGGGGCCGGCGCGCTCGCTTTCCGAACTGTCGTAAAAGGCCCCCGGTGTCGCGCTCGCGCAGTCGGGGAGGGCCGGCCCAGGCTGCGGCGGCGGCGGCGGCGGCAGCGGCGGCGATGGTGGCGGGGCGCTGGTGCTGCGCGGCGTAAGACACGCCGGCCGTTCAGGGTCGCGAGCGCGCGTGGGCCGCGATCGGGTGCTCGGAGCCGGGTCGAGCCGAGCCAGGCGCAGCCTCACGCTCCGCGGCGGCGGTGTTGACAAACGCCCTCCTGAGGAGAGCTACCCGGCCCGCCTCAGCCTCACCCGGCCGAGCGCTGGTCGCCAACCCCGCGCCAGCGAGTCCGGGACCTGGCCGCACGGGGCCTGCGGACTCGGGTGAGGGCGCCGGCGGAAGGGGGGGCGCGGGGGAGGGGAGCGGCGCGGCGGCGCTTGCGCGCGGCGGGGGAGGGGCCGAGCAGGAGGGAGAAAAGAGGAAGGGCCGCGGCGGCCGGCCCGGGTCGGCGACAGGGGAATGACCGCAGGTCCCCGGCGGCGCGGAGTGGCTCATTGTGTCCGGGCAGGAGTCCGCCCGCGGACACACCCACGGCCTCTTGGGAGGGGGTGGGTGAGGGGCTTGCGCCCTGGGGCCGCCGCTCGCCAGCGGGACGGGGGCGCAGGGCCGAGGAGTGGGGGTGACAATGGAGTGAGGAAGGTAACCCCTGCTGGAGCCGGGAGCCGCCCGGTGCGGGCGGGCACGCGCAGTCCGCGGAGCAGAAGACAGGCGCGTCTGATATTGTGTGGAGTTTGCTGGTTAGTCATTAAAAAAAGATGTTTTCTTTATCCTGCCTAGATAATTGATCGGAGTCAGCAGTGGTGCGGTGGAAATATCGGTTTTTGTTCTGGAGAAATAGAGGTTTGTCACCACACTTCTTAGATTATAGAGCTTTATAGATAATTTTAAAAAACAAGTGTGACTTTTTAGCGTCCAAAAAAAAAAAAAAAACAACCAACAACCAAAAAACAAAAAATCAGGAAGTTGTAGCGCCTTCACTTAATTTGCTCATGTCTGTAGTATGGGGTGACTCCATTGTTGTTGAGAGCTTTCCTGTTCCTTGATTTATGGACAGAGTGAGTTTAGAACTCCTGAGTAGCAGTGAGTGAGCCAGCTGACAGAGACCTCATTGTAAGAGTTCTGACAGCTCTTGAACCTGACTTGATCCAAACTTCGTTCCATTTGGCATTTTATCTTTAATTTTCTTGTTTTGGGGACCTCTTTAACCAAAAAGAGTAGAATCGGAAAAAGATGAACAGAGGTTCCATATCCTTACCATTTGTCTTTGCAATAGCTCTCATGTGATTCTGACTTAATACAGATGTCCTCTCAATAATTCTGATTTTACTTAGCTTTTGAGTCTACATTAAAGAACCCAAACAAAGCCCAAATCCTTCATGTGTGTATATATCAGTGTGTGGGTCTGTACATGTGAGTGCAGGTGCGTCTGAAGCCGGAAGAGGATCTAATACTCTGGAGCGGAGTTAAGGAAGATTTTGCACTGCCTTGTGTAGGTGCTGAGACCCGATTGGGTCCTCAGCCAGCATAGTAAACACTCTTGACTCCAAACCGTTTGATAGTTTGTAACTAAGTGATTTTTGTTTTGTATTTATTTTAGTAAAAAACACTTAGTAGAAACTGGTCATTGTAATATTGTGTTACATTGTGACATAGGTTATAAGGAAGCTCTTCTACTTTGAAGAGAAACAGTTTAGCTTTAAATTACTTTTGTAGCAGGAGTGCTGGGTGTGTGATGGCTAGAGTTACCTTTAATCCTAACATTTGGGACGTAGAGCCTAGCTTGGTGTATACAGTGAGTTCTACAACAGCCCACACTATGTAGAGAGACCCTATTTTAAATACCCACCCCCCAAAATATATATTACTTTTGCTACTTTCTTAGGGTGTTACCATGGACAAATTATTTCATTGTATCCTGGTTGCTTGTTACCTAAGAGTCTCAGTAGTATCTGAAAAAATTACTGAGGACATTTGTGAGTTGGGTGAATGAAAGTGGGAAAAATTAGCAAGAATAGTTTTTTTTCTTAATAGGGTGTTATATGTGTGTGTTTTCTTTTGTCATCTTTCCCCCTTGGTCTCTGTATATTGGTCACTTGTATCCCAGATGTTTCACTAGAAATAGTCAGTCTTCAGCTCCTATACTCAGGAATCTTTCTGCCTAAGCCTCCAAAGGAGCTGGGACTGCAGGTTTCTGTCATTGTACTTGGGTCTTGAGTTTATATTTGAAAAAAGCTATCATAAAAATAATTAAAAATAATTAGGCTTGGGTCTGGAGAGATGGCTCAGTGGTTAAAAGCGCTGACTGCTTTTCTGAAGGTCATGAGTTCAAATCCCAGCAACCACATGGTGGCTCACAACCATCCGTAATGAGATCTGATGCCCTTTTCTGGGGTGTCTGAAGACAGCTACAGTGTACTTACATATAATAAGTAAATAAATCTTAAAAAAAAATAATTAGGCTTAATGAAGAATGTATGTTAGCTGGGGTTATATTCAGCAAGTTTTGTTTTGGTGTTTCATATGTAAGAAATTGAGGCTGATATTCCAAGAGAACAGCAGTTTATTTGCATAAAGCCAAAGAGCAGTAAGTTTTTCAGCAGGTACATCTGAGTACAATTTTTCTTTACAAGTTGAAAATATGAAATAGAAAACTCATTGTATCAAAACATTCATACCTTTTTAAGTCTTAAAAATGTCATGGTAATAAAGGGCTTTGGTATCATGCACTGGTTACAACTTAGTTATATGTGTCCCTGCTTTTACCCCAACTCCATGGACTTGGGACTTTAATAGAGAGAAATAGACTGACAGAACAACAACAACAAAATAATAGTAATTAAGATTTGTTACATTTGTTTAGGTGTAGTATGGTTGTTGTACATTGGATCTGAATTTATTGTTAACTTTTCCTGAAGTTATAGCCTTCTCAATTAGTAAAATGAGTATAAAATTCATAAATGTTCATTTCTAGCCTCTGGTTTCGGGTGTGTGTGTGCCACATTTAATAGTTTCTATTTTTAGTTCTTTCAATATTCACTGTTAGATTTATCAGGACAGCTCTCTAGAAAGAAATGCTCTGTGGAGAGTATAAATGATGCATGTATGCAAATAAAGCACATACATATGCATTAACCTTCAATGAAGCCATATTTGTTCAAGGTAGTGGATAATTCTGTCCATTGGAGAAGTTACTCAGAGTGTTTTGTTTGTTTTGTGTTTTCCCAAGATGGGGGTGTACTATAACCTGGTTCTCATTATGTATCCCAAGCTGGCCTCTCATGTCACCAAAGTGCTGGTGATTACAAGTGTGAGCTTATGTCCAGCTTTACCAACCTTTTACAACTTTCAGAAGTTCTAAATATGAATACTCCCCCCAAACCCCAACCCCTGTTTTTGAGACCAGGCTCTCATGCATCTCAGGTTGAATTCACTGTAAAGCCAAAAAGTTCCTTGAATTTTCCCTCCCTCCCTCCCTCCCTCCCTCCCTCCCTCCCTCCCTTTCTCTGTGTAGCCCTAGAATTCACTTTGTAGACCAGGCTCAAACTCAGATCTGCCTGCCTGTGCATCTCAAGTGCTGGCATCAAAGGTGTGTGCCAATTTAAGTACATTGAGTTTTTTTTTTTTTTTTTTTTTTTTCCCCCAAGACAGGGTTTCTCTGCTGTATAGCCCTGGCTGTCCCGGAACTCTGTAGACCAGGCTGGCCTCGAACTCATAAATCCGCCCACCGCTGCCTCCTGAGTGCTGGGATTAAAGATGGGTGCCACCACGCCCGGCTGTACATTGAATTTCTAATCCTCTTGTAGATGTGGGATAGTATGGGCTACTACATTGTTTATAAAAATGATACTTTCAATTGCTTCTGATGACATCTTTTTCTTTTGGTTGTTAACTATTTTTTTGTTTTGTTTTTTATTTTTTTGTTTTTTTGATTTTTGAGTCTTTCTGGGCTCAGGAAACTGGAGGCAGATACCATGCAGAAAAGCCGGCCCTGCTGTCTGTCCACTGGTCTATCCTGAGCAGTTGTGGACATTTCATATATAAATGGGGCGGTACCATTTATGGTTAATCTTTTTCCTACAAGTTGGACAAGTGTTAGCATTCTTAAGGGAATCACGGAGGCACTGGCTACAGAAGACACAGCCACATTCTGCAGAAACAATGAAACCCCCATTCTACACAACCTCAGCGTATCCATCCATGCGGATCTGATAATTGACAGTACAGGAGGGCCCGAGTCCAGTAGCTCCATCATCCTTGGTGCTTCAAGGAGTATGGGTACTCATGGATACATCTTTGTCCCTAGACAGTTCCTCCTCATCGCTGCCCACCACACAGCTGTCTGTCAGCATGGTCTTGGTGCAACCTCCTTCCATTTCTTCTTGGCCTTCTCCTTTCTTCAACAATCACAACAGAGTCATTGTGAGTCAGGTCCACAACCACAGGCTCTAAAGATTCACAGGTGAGGTCCACCATTTCATCTTTAACAGTTTCCACAAGTTCTATGGGTTCTGCTTCCTAGGAAATCTCAGGGTTTGAAGTTGTTTCCTGAATTCCCTTCTGGGTTTGTCTGGAATTTTTGGTTCCACCATGCTGCTTTCTTTGACTATTTTATTTTATTTTATTTTATTTTTTTTAAAGATTTATTTATTTATTTATCTCATGTATGTGAGTACACTGTCTCTGTCTTCAGACATACCAGAAAGGAGCATCGGATTCCCATTGCAGGTGGTTGCTAGGAATTGAACTCAGGACCTCTGGAAGAGCAGTCAGTGCTCTTAACTGCTGAGTTATCTCTCCAGCCCCTGAGGATTTCTTGTACTCATTGTGCTCTCTGTCTTCAATCCACAGAAAAGGAAGTGATCTACACCAAGGTTTATGGTGTGGTAGAATGTTTTCGATCTCTCATGGTCACTGAATACTCATCCTGTGGTTTACAATTTAGAGCCAACTAGATGTCGAGTATTTCTAAATTTTGGAGCTGGTTTTATCAGCCAGAAAAGCCTTGGCCCATGGGCTTGAACGCGGACTTACCTACTCCAGCAGCCCTGGTTTTGTTTTGTTTTGTTTTGTTTTGAGATAAGTTTTTACTATGTATCCTTGGCTAGCCTGGAACTTGCTATCATAGAGCAGACCTTAAACTTAGAGAATTAGAGATCCTCCTGCCTCTGCCTGGAGAGTGCTGAGATTAAAGGCCTAGGCCACCATACCTGGCTTAATGTCATTTTAAAAATAATTCCTGAGAGGGACTGGAGAGATGGCTCAGTGGTTAGGAGCACTGGCTGCTTTTCCAAGGACCCAGGTTTAATTCCCAGGGATTGTATGGCAGCTCATAACTGTAACTCCAGTTTCAGAGGATCCAACACCTCACACAGGCATACATTCAGGCAAAACACCAGTGCACATGGGAAAAAAAAAGTCCTGAGAACTTTAATCTCAAAACTCAGGAGGCACAGGCAGGTGAGTTTGAGGCTGGCTTTCTTTTTCTTTTTCTTTTTCTTTTTCTTTTTCTTTTTCTTTTTCTTTTTCTTTTTCTTTTTCTTTTTCTTTTTCTTTTTGTTTTTTTGAGACAGGGTTTCTCTTTATAGCCCTGGCTGTCCTGGAACTCACTCTGTAGACCAGGCTGGCCTCGAACTCAGAAATCCGTCTGCCTCTGCCTTCCAAGTGCTTGGATTAAAGGCGTGTGCCACCACTGCCCGGCATATTTGACCATTTTATACTCTATTCTCTCTTGCATCTCTCAGGTTGCTGCCTGGGTTTCTGTAGGTAGTCAGAAATTGACATTAGATGAAAAGCAAGTTACAAATGATAGAAACACAGAACAGAGCTGATATGTTACATGGAGGTTTTACATTATGATATACTTGAAGTATGTGTTGATTGCCTCATGTTATAGGCAGATACTGACTGGTCTGCAGGGATGAAGGCGTTACCTTCATGGAGTAGACAGTCTGTTGAGTTACAACCTCATAAATAGGATAAATAGTGGTGAGTGCCTTGAAGAAAATAAGATCATGTTGTAGAGAAGAATGGAAATAGGCTTCTTATGTAGATAGAAAGGTGGTACAGCCACTTTTTAGGGTTACTCTCAGATAAGATAAAGATGATAATATGTTTACTTATGTAGGAACATGTCTATAGATTTTTAGAGGTAGAAGAATGAGAAAAGGGGCTGGAGGGGCTGGAGAGGTGGCTCAGCGGTTAAGAGCACTGGTTATTCTTCCAAAGGTCCTGAGTTCAAATCCCAGCAACCACATGGTGACTTACAACCACCTGTAATGAGATCTGACGCCCTCTACTGGTGTGTCTGATGATAGCTACAGTGTATTAAAAAAAAAAGAGAGAGAGAGAGAGAGAAAAGGGGATGGGAATTTAGCTCTGTGGGGAGAGTGCTTACCTCAAAATTTCAAGGGCCTGAGTTCAGTCTCCAGCACTGAAGAGGGGGGATGGCATGTTGGCTCAGTAGTAGAGTTCTCATGTGTCTGCATGTTCATGTGTATGATGTGGAGGCCAGAGAATACCCTTGAGTGTTAGTCCTACAATGCTGTATTTGTTAGGGTTCTCAAGAGGAGCAGAACTTAAAGAATGAACATATTTATGTATAGAAAAGAGATTTTTTAGAGTGACAGGCTGTGGCCCAGGTATTCTAACATTGGCTGTCTACCAATGGAAAGTTTAAGAATCTAGTAGTAGTTCAATCCATGAGGTTGGGTATCTCAGCACATATGTGTTCAGTATGAAGACTGAACACTTGGATATCTTCAGTATACACTGAAATCCAGAAGTAGGCTCTAATGCCAGTGAAGGAATGAACTTGCCACCAAGAATGGGGACAAGCAGGCAAAGAACAAAAGCTTTCTTTTCTATGACCTTTATATAGGCTTCTACCAGAAGGTGTGCCTCAGATTTAAGGTAGATCTTCCTACCTCAAAAGATCTGTACTAAAGGTCGGTCTTTCCACTTCAAATGATTTAATTAAGAAAAATACCTCACAAATGTACCTAGCCATTTGGGTTTTACTTAATTCCAGATGTGGACAAGTTGACAACCAAGAATAGCCATTACATATTGGGTCTCCCTTGGTTTTTCTGGAGTTGGGGTGGAGGTGTGATTGATTATATTGAAAAGTTTGACTATTACAGCTTCAGATTCCACACTGCAATTGTCCTCTGTTAAACTACCCTTATCGCTACACTTACTTGTGAAAGGACTTACAAGCACTACTTCCTTTTTATAGTAAATAATTACATGAAACTGGATTTTCTTATAATTTAACCAGTACAACCAACTTATCATAGGTTCAAAACTAAGGTAGATATAGAAACTGGCTTTCTGCTGTGAAGCCAGAAGCTAAGAGATTCATGAAAACGTATTGCATTTCTTTCACAGTATTTGAAAACATTTATAAATGTGTAATACTATTACTGCTCTTACAAATATCCTTTGTATATTTCTCAGTTTTACTTTTGAACATGTCACTAGTAGATAAAAGCAGTACATTAAATTTGGGATTCTCAGGGTGTGAAGAGCTTAAAAAGTCAAAAAAGCTGAGAACTGCTGCACCAGAGTATTAACCAGTTGTAAGCATTATCTTTAAATTTTTTGGTTACTTTTATTTTGTGTTCGTGTGTACGTGTGCGTTCGTGTGAACGTGTGCGTGTGTGTGTGTGTGTGTGTGTGTGTGTGTGTGTATGCCAGTGCATGAACATGCAACATGGCACAGGTGTAGAGGACAAAAGCAACAATATCAGTTCTTCTCCCGTATAGGTCCTGAGGGTTGAACTTAGGTCATCAGAGAGTGGACAGAGAGCACCTTTGCTTGCTGAGCCATCCTGTGGGCTCTGTCCTTTGGTTTCTTATGATAAATGAGTCTATCTTTTTTTCCCTCCTTAGTATAGTTAGTTTGTAGGTGTGTGTGTGGGAAGGGCCTGGAACCTGGGGCCTCTTTCCAACATGCTAGCAAGTGTCACACAGCTTGCCTACACCATTCTCATGGCAATTCTTCTGTTACTTTAAATAGAACTCAGCAAAAACTGATTGAATGCCAACTCTATGTTCTGCCTAAGCTTTAGGGTGAAAAATGAGTAACTTTTGTAGATAATGGAAATGAGCTAGAGAGAGAAAATAGTGAGTGAAGTTAACTTTGTGTTTGCTTTTTCAGAAGCAGGTTAAAATTGTGATAATATTTTAGAATTGAAGTGGATGGTGCAGGTCTGTTAATAAGGAAGCAGCTGAGAAGACAGAGGAAGTGAGGGAGTGAGAGTTCCTAAATACTGTAGGGGGGGCAGTTCCTGCAGAGGGGGAGCCAGGGTGTGGTTGAGTAGAAATGGAGGAAAGTGGGAGTCTTGGGACTGAGGTAGCAAGAGCCTTTGATTTCTTAGTCATATTGTCTCTCTTCAGTTTGAGAGTTTCTATCAGTTGGATGATAGAATTTTTGTTGCCATTTTTCTTTTTGTTGTGAAATTGTCAATGTATTAAGGATTGTAAAATATTTAAATGAAGATATGTGTATCATTCACCTTGTTTAAACAAAATGAACTTTGGATAAGAGTGATTACATTATTGACATGATTATGGACTTTGCAAATTTTAGTGGTAAAATAATGTTTATATATGTAAACAAATACACTTTTTACATATTTAAAGAATGGATTGATTTTACAAAATCTAAGCTGAATTCTTTTGTTTGTTTGTTTGTTTGTTTGTTTTTCAAGACAGGGTTTCTCTGTGTAGTCCTGGCTGTCCTGGAACTCACTCTCTAGACCAGGGTGGCCTCAAACTCAGAAATCCACCTGCCTCTGCCTTCCAAGTGCTGGGATTAAAGGCGTGTGCCACCACAGCCCGGCTAAGAAATCTTAAAAGGAAATATAACTTCATAGAAAATGTCAAATACATAAAAATAAGCCATGTTTCATATTCTATAAATATTTATACAGTTCTTCATTAAACAAAAGTTATTCTGCATTCAAGAACTGTCAATTCAACAGAACTGTCATTCTGGGCTGAGCAGAATTGCAAGTATAATCTATGTAGTTTAAATTACTGTTTTATTCAGATAGTTAACTTTTTCCTTTGTATATGTCTGATATCTGTCCAGTAGTATTCCCTGGAACTTAAGGAGCAGTTTTTCTCCCTAAATTAGATACGACGTTCATTGAGGGGACTGGGGAGTAGTATGTCTTTTAAGACAAGGTCTTACTATATAGCTCTAGCTCGCCTGGAACTAGGTAGACCAGACTATCCTTGAACTGAGATCTTGATCTGGCTGCCTTTGTCTCCAAAGTGCCGGGCTTTAAGGGAGTGCATTACCATTCCCTGAGTGGATTTTACATTAAGACTGTCAAAAATGCCTTGTAATTAGTTTTCTGGCTTTATTTTTATTTATTCCAATTTTGTTGGGGGGGGGGTAGGTTAACTGCTCTAAGTTTAGGGCTTTTTGTTTGTTTTTGTTTTTGAGCAAGTTTCTGGCTGTCCTGCAACTTGCTCTATAGACCAGGCTGCCCTAGAACTCAGATCCACCTGCCTCTCTGCCTCCTGAGTGCTAGGACTAAAGGCATGTGAGTTTCAGCCTTTTTTTCTTTAGGAAGGATTTGAGATTTACCACTTGAGTGAGGTAGACTAGCTTGAGGTAGGCATACCTAGAGAATGGACCTCCTGTGTCTTCTCTTACCCCTTAAAAAGGATAAGAAAAACTGGAGGAAAAAAGGTTGCTGACTTTTTGGCTTAGATGATTTCTAAATCAATTTGGATTTTAACTTTAAAAATAGCATTTAGCTTTCATGTACATACAATATTTTAGTATTTACAGCAGACTTTTGAGGTAAATATTTTTGTTTTCATGTTTCATTTAAAGATGCCTGAAGAACTTTAGATAGCAGGTGATTTAGAACTTGCTAAGATGTGTCATAATGGTGGGATTGCAGGGCTTAGGTCGCTCACTCGGAGAATTCATCATTTTATACTGCTTTCCAAGGAATCAACGCTTGTTTCTTACTTCTCCTGGACATGCCCCTTTCTCCAGCAAGAGAGGAGGGTTGATAGCACCTTGAGTGATAACTGGAGGAACTTACTTTTGTGTACTTCTCTGAGTGTGCTAGCTTTCTTTACAGTGAACTGCTAAACTTGAGTTGTTTTTTATTTGTTTGGAAGTTCATGTGTCTGGTGTTCATTCATCACATATCTTTCTTCTGATATTTTATTAACAATTGTAAATGCTATAGAAAATGAGTGGGTTGTGTAGTGAACACCCAGGTTCTGTCATTTATTTGGTGTTTTTTTCCTTCAGATTTCTAGTCATCTATTTTAGGTGTTCTCTAACCAACAGTCACACCAATAACTTTGTGTGTGTGTGTGTGTGTGTGTGTGTGTGTGTGGTGTTTTTTTTTTTTTTTTTTTTTGTTGTTGTTTTTTTGAGACAGGGTTTCTCTGTATAGCCCTGGCTGTCCTGGAACTCACTTTGTAGACCAGGCTGGCCTCGAATTCAGAAATCTGCCTGCCTCTGCCTCCCGAGTGCTGGGATTAAAGGGGTGCGCCACCACGCCTGGCTCACGCCAATAACTTTTTTAAAAAATTAGATTTATGTCTCTCTCTCTCTCTCTCTCTCTCTCTCTCTCTCTCTCTCTCTCTCTCTCTGTGTGTGTGTGTGTGTGTGTGTGTGTGTGTGTGTGTGTGTAATGATATATGTATGTATGTGTGTATGTATGTATGGAACTGGAATAGTTAACGAGCAGCTGGTGTGGGTGTTGAACCCAGATCCTGTGCAAAAGCAACAAATGCTCATAACCTCTGAGCCACCTCTCAGCCTTTTTTAAAACTTCTTTTTTGTGTAGAGACATGATCTTCCTGTGTAGTCCTTGAAGCTTGGAATCCTTCTGCTTCCACCTCTTTTGAGTATTGGGAATCATAGGCATGTATCCTGCTAACATTTATTTTAAGTTGGCAGAGTTTGGGCTTTAGCTCAATTTAAAACTCAAATGTATCAGTCCCTGAGTTTAATCCCCAGCACCACAGTGAACAGAATGGAAACAAATTGCAGGTGTACATTTTTAGCCTCCATTCTATAGTTTCTAGCTGGGGGTGGTATGCATGCCTGTAATACCAGCACTGGAAAACAAGCCTGAGGAGTGCAAGTTTGTGGCTAGCCTGGACTACAGAGCAGAACTTTGGGGGGAAAAAAACAACCCTCCAAACAAAAAGAAAGCAAGTTAATTTTCTAACCACAGTTGTATATTTATTTACATTTACTTGCTTTTAAATTTTACTTGGAGTGAAATCTTTTTTTAAAAGCTTTGTCTCTTTTATTTAACTACACTGAGCAGTAAGTGATAGTAGATCACAGAGTGCCTGTTATGCCAAAAAATAAAACAAAGGAGTGTTTCTTTGAAAACTTCCTTGGTATTTAGCTCAGTCTGCCTGGAATATGCAGTTTGAATAAAGGAGAAATATCACAGGGGATTTGCCTCAGTCTGAGTTACCCTAAGTAATGCCCTAACCACAAGTGGCCAGAACTGCCATTTCAAGTGCTTATCTATTCCAGAGGTTCCTTTACTTTAGATGGAGTAATACAGATACTGTGTGTCTTCTTTGCTCCCCTCAGTGGAGGTCCTGAGGTTCTCCTGTGTTGCTGTTGATTGGCATTTCCTTGTATCTATGCTCTGTCTAAAATTGACCATCAATAAAGCTGTGAGCACCTATATACAAACCTTTTTGTACATGTTTTCAGAACTTAGTGTAGAGTTACTGGATGGTAGGTTAGATGTCTATTGGGAACTTCAGAGTGTGTAGCATTTGGTTATGACGCTTCCTGGGAGGTGGGTCTTTTTACTTTCTAGCCTTTTTTTGAATATGTAGTGGGAACTTATTGTAGTTTTAATTTATGTTTTTCTGATGATTTTGAGATATTGAGCATTTTTAAGGTATTTACTGGCTATTTGTGTTTGATTATTTGCAGTTTTAGATACATCTCTTCATGTCTTTTGCTTATTTCATAGTAACCATGAGTGTTTATCATGAGTACATTTTGTGTGTGTGTGTGTGTGTGTGTGTGTGTGTGTGTGTGTGCAGATTAAAATTGCATATGCATTTTTAATGCTCTCTATTCTTTTTCAGTTTTTCACTGGTATATCTGAAGAGAAAAACGTTTTGAGTTTAGTAATATCTAGTCCATCAGTTCAAAAAGAAACCATGCCCTTTTTGCTCTTGATTGTCTGCCTGTTTTCTTGCAGAAGTTTTATGGTGTGTTCTTAGGATTAATTTTGTATTTGGTGGGATGTAGATACTGAGGCGCATTTTTTCCCCCCCCGTACTCTTTGGTTGACTACTGTTGTTGGAAAGATTATCTTGCCACTCTTGTTGGGAATCATATGATGGTATTTATAAGTATTTGTGGGGTCTCTGCTGTTTCTTTTTGTTGGTAGTGCTAGGGGTGGAACCAGGGCCTTGGACATTCTAGGCAACCACTGAACCACAGAACAAGTTATCCACCCTAGTGTCTCTGTAATCCATTGTCAGCTGCTTGCCTTGTTTGTTCCAACTGTTTGAAACAAACCTGCATTATTTTTAGTTTTTATTTTATTTTTCTAGTGTCCCTGTCTGGTTTCATAGAAGATGTCTGTGTGTTCTACCTTCCTTTAACTTGTGATCCTGCTGTCTTTTGAGGGTGATGATGGTGAAGGCTGGGAGCTTAGTGCTGACATAAGAAAGGACAGGAATGCCTGGCGATGGTGGTGCACGCCTTTAATCCCAGCACTTGGGAGGCAGAGGCAGGCGGATTTCTGAGTTTGAGGACAGCCTGGTCTACAAAGTGAGTTCCAGGACAGCCAGGGCTACACAGAGAAATCCTGTCTCGGAAGAAAAAAAAAAAAAAAAGAAATAAACAGCTTCCTGCAATACCCTCCTCCAGCTAAGCTGCTGTGCAGATTCTGGAAGCCTTTATGTCGTCTTTCAGATGTTGAAAAGCACCTATGAGTCTAGAGAGATGACTCAGGCTGGTCTTCCAGAGGCTTGGGTTCAGTTCCCACATATGAGCTCTCAACTGTAACTCCAGTTCCAGGGGGATCTGATACTTTTACACAGACATTCATGCAGGCAAACACCAGTGCACATGAAATAAGTTAATTTTTTAAAAAGTACCTTATAAAGTCATCTCAATTTTCCTTTCTTAAAAGTAATTATTGTAGATAAATAGCTGTTTGAAGTTGAATTATACCTTTGAAGAATGTAAATTGTTTATCAAGTAATGTTTCCTTTTTCATTTTTTTCAGGTAACTTCACCGTACACTTCCCTTACTCTTTCTTTTATTTTGATTTTTTTTTTTTTGTCATGCCCCACCCCCTCCTCCAAGGTCAGACATTTAGATAAAAGATGGCGTCCTCTCTTGGGCTTGACAATAGTTCCTACTTGTTCCCCTTTTCCTCTGTTCAAAGAAACTTGTGGCTTCCATTAACATATAACTGTGGTGCCTATCTATTATCTAGTCTCTAAACTTCCTCAGTCCCTGCTCACAAACCCTGGTCCTAGCTCCTAGGATCCCTTTTTCCCTGGTGCCTTGGCAGTTTGGGATTAACTTTCCTCCTTTTTACCCAGAGTGGCTATTTTTGGTTTCTTAACTGTACCCATTTTACTCATTTTAGAGACATTATCTTGCTACCTCATCACTTAGCCCGGGCTGACCTTGAATTGTGCCTATAGCCTCTCAGTTGCTGGGATTGCAAGCATATGCCACCATAACTGACTTTCTTTTTCTTCATGGAAAGTTTTTCCTGGTATTGTTCCTCTTAAGGATTAGACCAGATTCTGGGGCTGTTTGTTTCAAAGTGTGTGTCTGACGTAGTAGCTATATATGGCATTTGAATTACAGTGACACACCTATCTGCCAGGCTAGAACATAGTAAGGTTGGTTCTGTCTTGTCTTTGTATTTATTTATCTTTTATTTTCTTTTTAAAAAAAGATTTATTTATTATATGTATGTACATTGTAGCTATCTTCAGACACCCCAGAAGAGGATATCAGATCCCATTACAGATGGTTGTGAGCCACCATGTGGTTGCTGGGATTTGAACTCAGGACCTTCAGAAGAGCAGTCAGTGCTTTTTTTTTTTTTTTTTTTTTTTTTAAGTTAGATACTTTCTTCATNTTTTTTTTTTTTTAAGTTAGATACTTTCTTCATTTACATTTCAAATGCTATCCTGAAAGTCTCTTATACCCTCCCCCTGCCCACTGTATCTTTATATAGTCTTTTGTGTGTTTGTAGCCATCCCCCATTTTTCTGAATTTCCTTTTAAAAGGACATTAGTTAGATTATACTAGGAGCCATCTATTTGCTGACATTTTTTATGACTGTGAGTCAGGTGAAATAGCCCAAGCCTATGATCCAAAATGAGGATGCTGAGGCAGGAGGATTGCAAGGTCAAGGCTGGCCTGGGCTACATAGCTCCAGACCATCTTTACCTACAAAAGATGTTTCAAAATTTCAAAAACAACAACAGTCAATCAAAATCTCTCTCTCCCTCTCCCCCCTCTCTCCTCCCTCTCTCTCTCCTCTTCCTCTCTTTCTCTCTCCACACACAACACACACCAGTGACTTAATTCTCATATTTTATCCTCTTGGTGACTTACCTAGGTTAACTACTATCTTACATATGTTTATATTTTTATATCACAGAAACTAGATAGAACATACATAAACACACTTAAGCATGTGTGTGTCCCTGTATAGTACATTTTTAATGTCTTATTGCAGATTGTTAGCAAGAAGGTGTGCTTATTTGCAAATTTCCCAGTAGTAGTAATATAAGGTGACATAGGACAGTTATTTTCCTACACTATATCCAGTGGATTATGCAGAATTTGTCAGTGGAATCCCAATGGAATGACATATTTAGGACTTATTTTTACTCATGGTGGTCCCAGCTCTAGACTCTTTCTTCCCTCTTGTGTCAACTTGTGGAGCTATTGGCAAGGGGAAGGGAACTCTGTCTCAATTATCCCCTACCTTTTCTAGAGCCTAGAGAAGCTTTGTAAACAATACCTCTATGTTCCCATCCTTTTTTTTTTTTTTTTTTTTTTTAATTTCTAAACTGTTTTTATACTTACAAGGCAAAGACAGTATAGTGTTCCCTTATATCCCTCACCCAGTTCCAATTCCTTGTTAACCTTCCACCGACTGCATGTCTGTATCTACAAAGAGATGACATTGATGCATCTCAATTAGCTACATTCCAGGTATTTAAATGCAGTCTCTGGTTTCACAGTTTCTCTACGTATTTTCTTGCAGATTATGGCAATATTACACACCTGTCATGTGTTTGTTTTGTGGGATGTTTTTATTATGATTATGGGTTGGGGGAAGAATGCCTCAGCTGTGAAGTTCCCTTATCACTTAATTACCAGTGTTCCATAGTGCCTCATGACCATTAGTGATGTTGGCTATGAACATTTGCCTGGTTTTTCCTCACAGTTTCCCTCTTGTCCACTTGAGGGTAGTGGTTGAGGGGCTGTTGTCTAACCTCTGTGAGAGGTTAGAAAAGTTGACTTTCTTCTGGAAGGAAGGTTTGCTTATTTCAATATGGACTCATGAATGTCTTTTCTTAATGGAAGTTAGAATCTAACTTACTTTGTTGCCAAATTGTTTCAGCATTGTCCTGGAGAATTCTTTTATATGGGTTACAAATATTATTATTATTATTATTATTTAAGGTAGAGTCTCATGTAGCTCATGCTAGCTTTGAACTCAGTAGCTAGGCAAAGATGACTTTGAACTTTTGATCCTCCTACCTCCCCCAAGAACAAGGACTAAAGGATTGTGCCACCATGCCCAGTTTATTAATGCTGAATAATGAGCCTGGGGCTTCATGCATTTTAGGTAAGCATGCTACAACTAAGTAGATCCTAGCCACAAGGATTAGTTCTTTTTTGTTTTGTTTTCTTTTGAGACAGGGTTTCTCTGTGTAGCTCTGGTTGTCCTGGAACTCACTTTGTAGACCAGGCTGGCCTCGAACTCAGAAATCCGCTCGCCTCTGCCTCCCTACTGCCCGGCCTTTTTTATTTTTATTTTTATAATGTACACATATATATATGCATGCAATGCCACTTGCGTGCATGTATACCTGCAGAGGCCAGAAGAGGGTATCCAATTCTCTGGCTGTAAGCTGTCCAACATAGGTGCTAGGAACCAAACTTGAGTCCTCTAGAAGCTCTAGAAGAGCATTAAGTATTCTTTGTTTGGTTTTGGTTGTGGGACTAAGGTGCATACTTTACATATCAAAGAAGATTTGATCTCTAGGTTCTCCTAGCATCCCTCTCCACCTGGCATACCGGAACCCTCTATCCTGAACATTCCAGTTCAGGGGTTGGGCTGCCCTTCCCCACCCCCACTCCCACCCCCAGACATTCTTCCCTTTTTCTCTCTTCCCCCTCCCCCCCTCTTTTCCCCATAATGACTTTGCCTCTGTCCTTGGAGCCTCCGAATGTGCCCAAGAACAGCTTCCCATAAAACCTACATTTAATATAATCTAATATGGTTTGAATTGGCTCTTTTCACTGGTAGAGAAGTAACTTATCACTCCCAAACATCGAGCATTGCTCTAGCCCCTACTCAGTCATGTCCTAAGTCATCTTTGCTCATTTTATTGGACCCACAAATGAGTGTGTATACTGGGTTCTACAGCTCTTTTTACTTGACTTCTCAGTTCTGAGTCCAGGAAGTTTGAATCTGGATATTTGTATGAGCAGTAGAGGTATTAGTGTTATTTCGCTGTAAATGATGTTAGTGCGGGCTTTACTCAACTTCATTTTTCTTTTTAAATAATGGAAGCTACCCCCCTCCCCCCGTTCTTCCTCTCCTGTCCTCTTTTCACCTCTCAGGATCTAGGAAACCTTTTTGTTCCATTTTATAACAAGAATGATAATGATGATTTGTGTGTTCATGTGTGCTTGTATATGATTTGCATGTGTAGGGTCTATATGAGGAGGTGAGAGGGCATCTTTGGAGTCAAGTTTCTGAGCATCAAGCTTGAAGCCAGAGTTGAAGCAAGTGCCCTCACATCTGACTCGTCTTACCACTCCTTTCCTTTTTTTTTTTTTT
>NC_034599.1:65369496-65398689 GCF_900095145.1 Mus pahari | reverse complement strand
TAGCCCTGGCTGTCCTGGAACTCACTTTGTAGACCAGGCTGGCCACGAACTCAGAAATCCGCCTGCCTCTGCCTCCCAAGTGCTGGGATTAAAGGCGTGCGCCACCACCCGCCCAGCTACTCCTTTCCTTTTTATCATGGAAGTTCTTTAGATGTGACTTAGGCCTTAGGGCAGGTGAAGTCAAGGGACCTCTTTCATTGCTCTAGTTCTATTAATAGGAATCAGAACATTTGCCTGCTTCAACTTAGACACTCAGAAATCCAGAAAGTCCATGGACTGGTTTTAGAAGAGCTCATGGTTGCTTTCGCTCACTTGTTCATGTGTGCAAAACCTGGTGTGAAATAGCAGCTTCAATTTTAAGAAAGGTTTTGGTCAGAGCAACAGTTTTTTCTTATCATAACAGTTTAAGGAAGAGTCAGTGAATTTTAGAAAAGATTTAGCTTTTTAAGTTTTCTTATTTCTTGCCATTTTAAAATTTCATACCTAAGTTTTGGTAGTTTGCCTTAGATTGTAGGATTTGTACCCACTTAGGGACCAAACAGGAAACTTTTTAATTTACTAATTAACATAATTAACATAAAAATGAACCAGCTGTTACGACAGTATAGAAGCCCACCCTTTTCTTTATCACTTTGGCACCAGGAAATGGGTGGAAAGATTACTAGTCACTCGTGCTAACTCAGTGAAATAGCTAAAACTATTCTTTGTCTGTTCATGGAAAACTTCCTTGGGTGTCTTGACTCTAGCTTAGTTCTTTTATCCCCTTAGTTTTTGCATTTCCCTAAATGATGTTAGGCAGTGTGATCCTTCATTCTTTGATAATTTGACCCCAGTTGGTTTCTCCCTACTGAAGACACAAAACCAGAAAAGCTCCTAAGCAGTTGAGGGTTCTACATCTTAGGACACAATTCTGTTAGACACATTGTTAGACACATCTGCTCTTTCACCCTTCCTTCACAGTCTCACTTGGTTATCTTATCTGTATGAAGCTGGCACCAGAGTTCCTATTTGCTGTATCCTCTGTGTTCTCCCAGAGTGTGATGTTGTGCATTTTGGCTCATTAAAGTCTGTAAGTATAATTTCTATTGGCCTGAATTAATAATTGTCCTCCTAGGCTTGCTGCCTCATTCTGTTAACCTAGGCCTAATCCTGGAAGCTTCTAGCCTCTGTGCAATCTAATGTAGGCCTAGAACGTTGTCAGCCTCTGAGACTTACTGCTGAATTAAGTTCACCCTTCCTAGTTCTTCCTGAGCTCTGCCTGGGTGGTTCAGCTTAGGTGTTCTGGCACATAACTCTTCTTCAGGCTGACTGAATCTGGCTTCTCTCTCAGCTTCTTCGGGATCACTCTGCTTTGCTTCAAACTAACTCTAGCAATCTGTTCTAATCTCCTCATTTTTGGCTTATTCTGTCTTTACCTGTGTCTAGCTTGATCTCTCTTCAACCTGTCTCTGTAAAACTCTACTGGTAAAACTGCCTCCACCCCTGTTCTCTTAAGGGTTTTCCCTTTCCTCTCTCTCCTGATAGTTGGGCAAACCTAGTCTGTCAAATCTTTGTCTGCCACTTAAAAAAACATCAACTTCAAACTAGGTGCTTTCTTCTACAAACTAACTTTATCTTCTTAGTTTGGGATTAAAAGGAGAGTGCTAAGGGTGTGTCTGTAGTCCAGCCAGGGGGATTAAAGGTGTGTGCTAGGGGGCTGAGCCACAACACAGCTAGAAACAAGTTTTTAAGTAAATAACACAATCTTAGGGTTCACAGTGTGGTCAAATATTCCGCCACAAAAGTCAGATTCTGTTTGATAGTAAATTGTGAGCTTCTTAGAGTACAGGAGTATTGCTTTTTTTTTTTTTTTTTTTAAANAATATATATATATATATATATATATATTTGTATTACCCGCTGTTATCCACAGGTCTAGCGCATGAATGCTTTATAATTATCTGAATAACTGAGCACAGAAACATTTTCATTTTTACTGTGGCTTACTTTAATTTTGCTTCACACTACCTATTTCAAACAGTAGTTTTCATTTCTAACAGAGAGATTCACTGCTTCAGTGGGCTTGTTCTCTTTGAAGAGTTCTGAGTAAGCAGATCAGGTGGCACATACCTGTCATCTGAGGTAGGACTGGAAGTTTGAAGCTACGTACTAAGACCCTGTCTGAAGCAAAGTAAACCACAGTAAACATAGTTACTTATATTCTGAGATCTTTATTGTAATTTAGAAAAAACCCGCAATACTTATTCATTTGCATTATTGACAAAATGTAGTTCAAGATGTTAAATGTACAGCTATGAAGACCTCAAGAAAGCTTACTTAGTATGCCTTGAAGCCCTGAATTCAGTCCCTAGTACTACCAAACACACACACACACACACACACACACACACACACACACACACACACACAGCAGAGGGGCTGACTTAAAACCCTATATAGCAGTGTGATTTAATTCTGTGTTTACTTTTGTGAAGTATCTTTCTGTATATTATGAAAACATTAAGATGGGCATGGTGGCTCAGACTTGTAATCTCAGCATTTAGAAAACAATAACAATAATAATGAATATATAAAATACCGATTATCTTCAAATTTGCTTCTATTTAAAATACAGCACCCTTCAGCTTGCTGCCTCCCAGTCACCAAAGAAACCCGGAGGCAGCTTGCACTTCAGTTTTAGGAGCTGAAAGGTAAAATAAGAAATCTCTGGTTTGTAAGTTTAAAGCTTTGACCATTAGCAGACAGTTACTTGGGGCGTATGGAGACTGTTTTCCTTACATGTTGTTTTCTGAACTCTTTCTTTCCCTGACTCAGTGTGACTGAGCTGGGTAAGCTCTCAAGCACTGAGCTAAATCCCTTAGTTTTCAATTTATTTTTTGTTTGTTTGGGTTTTTTGTTGTTGTTTTGATTGTTATTGATTTTTTGAGGCAATGTAGACCTAACTGTCCTGAAATTTATTCTGTAAATCAGGCTGACCTTGAGTTCAGAGATCCTGTCTCTGCCTCCTGAGTGAGTGCTAGAATTAAAAGTATGAGATATCACCTTGACTTACTTTTCAATTCTTTTTATTGATCCTTTTTTTTTCAACTAACACAGTGTTAATTATTGTACTTTTAATAATACCAGTTTTTTAAAAGATTTATTTATTTATTTTATGTATCTGAGTATACCATTGCTCCCTTCAGACAATCTAGAAGAGTATATCAGATCCCATTATAGATGGATGTGAGCCACCATGTGGGGGCGGGGAATTGAACTCAGTACCTCTGGAAGAGCAGTCGGTGCTCTTAACAGCTGAGCCATCTCTCCAGTCCAATACCAGGTTTTGTGAAATGGATTTTAATGATTGTTCTCTAATAGTTAACGTATCTATAAATTTAGACACTGGACTAGTATTAATGAGATTACAGCATATGTGTTGTACAGCAGTTTCCTTTAGGATTGAAACATTCTATCTTGCAGGGAAGCTCCTTAGGCAGGAAAGTAAACAGCTCAATATATATTCAGGCTGTCCCTGAATCTGTCCAGATTTACTAGGCCCCTCCCTGTCAGAGTAAAAAAGTAAGAGTCCCCACACAAGCTGAGTGACAAAACTTTCGGAAGAGAAAAGCTTCAAAGAAGACTCTGAGATCAGACCAGGTGCCTGCAAGAGGTTTAGACTAGGGTCCAACTTGGAAAGGACACTCAGCCTGTTGAGCTGTATGCAGGTAGTGCCATGTGCTCTGGGTTTCTGAGCTTTGGTGAGCTGTCAGTCATGCTGGATGGGTCTGGGTGATGCAGCTGTCTTTGAGTCATTTCTGCTCCTGTAAGCAACCTTTCTCATATTCCTGTAAGAAACTACAATAAAATTCATGGGTTCACCAAGTTGGACTTTGGTGGTATCCAAATGTTGGTCTTTTGTGGGATCCCTATCTAGCGTGAGTAGATATCCATACTGTAGACCAGGCTGGCCTCAAACTCAGAAATCCGCTTGCCTTTGCCTCCCAAGTGCTGGGACTAAAGGTGTACGCTACCATGCCCGGCCTAATCTTGTTAATAAGGCTTTTCTCTCATCCTGGCCACACTGCTGCTGCCTTTGCAGTTTGCAGCACCATGTTATTAGTTACTCAGGTCAGAAATTCAATTATTACTTTTATTCCTTTGCTTTTCTCATTAAAAAGTCATTGAGAGCTGGGCATGGTGGTGCACGCCTTTGATCCCAGCACTCGGGAGGCAGAGGCAGGAATATTTCTGAGTTCGAGTTCAGCCTGGTCTACAGAGTGAGTTCCAGGACAGCCAGGGCTATACAGAGAAACCCTGTCTTGAAGCCCCTCCCCCCAAACAACAACAACAACAAAAGTCATTGAGAGTACCTACTATGTGTATTCAACTTTTTCTCTTTTATTTTTATTTTAATGTATATGAGAACACGTTACTGTTTGCAGACACACCAGAAGAGGGCATCGAATCCCATTACAGATGGTTGTGCGCCACCATGTGGTTGGTGGGACTTGAACTCAGGACCTCTGGAAGAGTCCTCCTAACTGCTGAGCAATCAGTGCTCTTAACCACTGAGCCATCTTTCTAGCCCTCTTTTAATTTTTCTATCTTTGTTTCTTTCCAAGTTTATTGAGTATATTGCAAGAGACTGCTAGCTGGGCGGTAGCAAAAGTATTACCCACAATTAATTTTTTTTAACCTTTTATTTGTCTTTATATATATGAGTATTTTTCCGGTATGCATATCCATGCATCAGATGTGTGCAGTGCCTTCAGAGGCCAGAAGAGGATTTCCGGCTGTCCTGAGACTGGACCTAGAGTTTATAGCTGCCATGTGAATACAAGGAATTATACTAGAACCTCTGCAAGAGCATCCAGTACCACTGAGTGGTAGCACCAATGTGTTTTGTTTTGTTTTGACACAAAGTATCACCTTGTAGCCCAGCCTAGTCTCAAATTTGTAATCTCCCTGTCTCTGCTTCCTGAGTGTTAGAATTAAAAGTTTGTGCTGCCATACCTAGTTTAGCTTGTTTTGTCCTGTTATGCCCTATCTTTCCTTCAAAATCTTACCTGACAAAAACTGATATCAGGACAGAAAAGAACTAGAAAACAACAAAATGTGATTATAAAATGGACAATGGACTTGACAGTCATCTCTTTGAAGACATACAACAGCCAGTAAGTAAAAGAGAACATGCTCAATGGCGTTGCACAGGGAAGGCCTTTAGGGTAGCAATTCCCAAAATCCAAAATAACAAATGCTGGCAAGAATGTGGAGAAAATAGAACATTTGTTTACTGCAGGTTAGATTGTAAAATGGCAGCTGTGGAAAATGTATGGTGTTTCCTCAAGTATCAACCATGGAACTACTAATCTAGCAATTTTAGTTCTGGTAAAAACAGCCCAAGTGTCTACCAGATAACCAGATACATTAACATGTTACCCACAATGGAACAGCAGTGAGCCTCAATAGGGAAATCATGATATATGCTACAATATGGATGAACTTTAAAGACCCATTGCTAGGTTAAATGAGCACAACACACAAGGATATTCCATTTACAGGAAGGACTCTGACCAGTTAAATTCACACAGAGAAAGGAGAATGATAGTGTGACAGGCAGGGCAAGGGAAGAATGGAGTTTGTGTTTAATGAATGGAGTTTCAGATGAAAAAGATGAAAAATTTCCTGAGAGGGAAGATGGGTGTACAACCATGCAGATGTATGTATGTATGTATGTATGTATTTAAATTTATTTATTTATTGTATGTAAGCACATTGCAGCAGTCTTCAGACATCCCAGAAGAGGATATCAGATCTCATTACAGATAGTTGTGAGCCACCANGTGGTTGCTGGGATTTGAACTCACGACCTTTGGAAGAGCAGTTGGTGCTCTTAACCGCTGAGCCATCTCTCCAGCCCCACAGATGTATTTATTGCCCAATTTTATACTAGGATGTTTAAGATGAGCCACTTATAATGGTGAGGTTGAGGCAGGAGGACTGATTCAGGGGTAGCCTGGGGAGCATAGTTAGACATCCATCTTTTTTGTAGCCTTGGCTGTCTTGGAACTCTATCTGCAGACCAGGCTAGCCTTGAAATCAGAGACCTGCCTCCTTCTGCCTCCTGAGTGCTGGGATTAACGATGTGCACCATCACTGTCTGTCTAGAATTACAGCTGATTTCCTTGGTTGGGAGCATATACTCCTTGTTGCCATAGAACACTCAGAAAAAAACTCTCCAAAGATAGAAAATTTAACCCAAGATCTCAGTGATGAGCAGAAGACTTTGGGAAAAGCATTGTAGGCAGAGAGAGCCAAATAGCAAATTCAAGAAAGAAAGAAGAACAGTTTGGTTGAGGTGGTGACTGAGAGGGAAACTAGTAGGAGCTGGAGCTGGACTGTGAGTTCACAAAGGGTCAGAAGAGTTTGGATTTTATTTTGGAAAATTTAGAAACAAAGGTTTCCAGTGAGAGAATGAAATGTGATCTGATTTGTATTCTTTTAAGAGTGAAATGAGAAGAGTTCATTCAAGTGTATAGAAAGGGACTGTTAGAAACGGAGAAAATAGGCCTCTGTGGCAGGACTCCCGGTGGGTTATGCTACCTCAGCTAGGATGACAGAAGGCGCTACATGTCTAAAGCTCAACACAACCATGGTGATTCTGGATTTGTTTTTTTTGGTTCATTTTTTCATATTTTGGTTTTTCGAGATGGTTGCTTTCTGGCTGTCCTGGAACTCACTTTGTAGACTAAGCTGGCCTTGAATTTACAGATCCACCTGCCTCTGCCTCAAGTTCTGGGATTATAGGCGTATGCCACCCAGACTGGCTTTTCTGATTATTCTATTTCAGTGTCTAGTGCCTCTTTGTTGTAGAAGTAGTTATTATTCTGTTACTAGTTTGGGCTCTTTTTTTTTTTTTTAAAGATTTATTTATTATTTATTTTGTATGTAAGTATAGTGTAGCTATCTTCAGACACACCAGGAGAGGGCATCAGATGTCATTAAGGATGGTTGTAAGCCACCATGTGGGTGCTGGGATTTGAACTCAGGACCTTCGGAAGAGCAGTCAGTGCTCTTAACTGCTGAGCCATCTCTCCAGCCCTGTCTTGACAACTTCTAATACCAAATGAGCCTTGCAGTATTCCTGCTAACTTTCACAATATAGCGTATTTGGTCAAAATCAAACACTTCCTTTCAAGCTTCCTTCATTAAACTAGAGAAGAGAATTAGATTTCAAGACTGCCATCTGCCCCAACAGTTCCACCTCTGGGTACAGTCAAAGGAAACCAGACTGCTGAAGTCACATCAGATGATTGTGAGCCACCATATGGGTGCTGGGAACTGAACCTTTGTCCTTTGCAAGAGCAACAAGTACTCTTTACCACTAAGCCATCTCTCTAGGCACTAGATTGTTGTTTTCATAGAAACAAATAGGGAAGCATAAAAACAAAACCCTGATAAAACTTTACAACACAAAAACTGCACTTGTTGAAATCAACAATTCTAGAAAAGAATTCTAGAAAATAGTAGTCTGGTGACGGAGGTGGGGTTGAAGGTCTGAAAGCATAATAATTAGCATGCCCACATTCCAAGAGCCAAAGTCCACAAAGGTACACAATAATGATAAGGAATTAACACATGGAGTAACACAAAGGCAGGTCACAAGACATAGGAGAAAATATTCAAAGAATGTAAACCAGGGGCTGCAGAGATGGCTTAAAGGTTAAGAGCTCCGACTGCTCTTCCAGAGGTCCTGAGTTCAATTCCCAGCAACCACATGGTGGCTGACAACCATCTGTAATGGGATCTGATGCCCTCTTCTGGTATGGCTGAAGACAGCTACAGTGTACTCATATACATAAAATAAATCCTTTAAAAAAAGAGTGAGAGAAAAAATAAAAAGAATGTAAGCCAGAGCAGAGATGGGCAATGGTAAGGCTTAAAGAAAGAGTCTATCACTTTAAGGATGAATCAGGGTAAATGGAGGTAGGTGGCTAACTCTGCTTAGTCACACTATGTCTTCAAGTGGAAGAATAGTTGCTTTATGGCGGCTAAAGACTCTAGTTGGTTGTGTAGCACAGATGTACTGAGTTCTTTAAATGCCTGGTTTGTGTCTCCTAGGCCTTCCCTGAAGTTTCCCATGTCTCAATGGACTCCTGAATTTAACGAGCTCTACACCCTAAAAGTGGCTATGAAGAGTGGGACTCCTGATGCGCCCACTACACAGGAGAGTCTGAAGGCGGTCCTTCTGCACCCACAGCCCCTAGGGGCCACCAAGAGCTTCCCTGCAGAAGTGGAGATGATTAATAGCAAAGTGGGGAATGAATTCTCTCATCTATGTGATGATTCTCAAAAACAAGAGAAGGACATGAATGGCAACCAGCAAGAACAAGAAAAAAATGGTGTTGTGAGGAAAAAGCGCAAAAGCCAGCAGGCTGGCCCCTCATATGTGCAGAACTGTGTCAAAGAAAATCAGGAAATCCTAGGGCGCAGGCAACATCTAGAGACACCGAGTGATGAGGATAATGACTCTTCCTTAAGTGAGTGTCTGTCTTCTCCCTCATCTAGTCTCCATTTTGGGGGCTCTGATACAGTGACTTCAGATGACGATAAAGAAGTCTCGGTGAGACATTCCCAGCCTGTTCTGAGTGCTAAAAGTAGAAGTCACAATGCAAGGTCTCACAAGTGGCCTCGAACTGAGGCAGATCCTGTGCCAAGTTTGTTAATGAAAAGACCTTGTTTTCATGGCAGTGCACTAAGGAGAGTCCCATGCAGAAAGCGGCTGGTGAAGAGCAGCTCCTCGCAGAGAACACAGAAGCAGAAGGAGAGGATGCTAGTGCAGAGGAAGAAGCGGGAGGCGCTAGCTCAGAGGAAGTATGCTCTTCTCTCCAGCTCCAGTAGCTCCAGTGAGAATGACCTCAGCAGCGATTCCTCGTCCAGCTCCTCCACCGATGGAGAAGAGGACCTGTGTGCATCTGCCAGTGAGAACCCCAGCAACCCCGCTGCTCCCTCAGGTGAGAAGGCTGGAGTGCAGTCACACAGTGACACTGTGCTCACACCCAGTTCTCAAGCCAAGTTCTCTTAGCTTTTATTCTTATTTTTGAAGCTATTAGCATTTTTAATTAGTGAAAACATTAGCTGCAAACACCCTTGATTAAATCCAAGTCATAAGACATTTAGACATAAGGCACCAAGAACAATGTCTGGACCACGTAGGAGGGACAAAACACACTTCATCTCCATGTACAATGGCCCAATATTGTTTTATCCCATGTGTATAACTGCTCCTATCACTGACAGACTAGAACAGCAAATTAATGGGAAACTCTTAGCTTTTATTCTTTTGGTTTTTGGAGACAAGGTTTTATAACTAAATAATGATGGTGACAATTACAAAAATGATGATTGATGATGATGATTATGAGATAAAAATCTCACTATGCAGCCCTGGCTGTCCTGGAACTCACTATGTAGACCAGGCTGGCCTTGAATTCAGAGAGCCATTTGCTTCTACCTCCAGAGTATACCGCAGTGTCTGGGACATAACTAGATTAACTTTTAAATGACTTGACTTATGGCCAATTTTTTTCTTTTAATACTCTTTGACTTTAGTGGTTACTTTTACAGATAACTCTATAATTTTCCCCATGTTTAATCCTATTAAGAACATTTATTATCTTAGTAAAGTCTCCTTAATCTTTTCTTTTACTGTCGTCTTGTTTGCTTTTTTTTTTCCCTTGTTGTGGCTGCCCTTGAACTCTTGATCTTTATGTTTAGCTTCTTAGTGCTGGGATTACAAGTGTGTAATGTGTCACCACAATAAATTTATCATCCTTTTTATTGCTAAAAAAATTTAGTTCAAGTCAAGAAACGAGTGTTTCTTTGGAATGCACACCTGTAATTCCAGTGCCTGGGAGGCTGAGGTAGTAAGAGGACTCACTTAAATCCCAGTGTACCGTCATTTCTTCCTGTGTTGCGGGTTTTCTTACAGAGCTTTACCTCCTTTCAAAGAAACACAAATAGAAAACGTACATTAAGTAGATAATGTATGTACATACCACGCTGGAGTATAAGCCTGTGTGTCTGGCATACGTTCATGTGTGCTGTCTCCTGTCACTGGGATTTATTTATTTATTTTAAAGATTGATTTATTTATGTTTATGAGCACACTGTAGCTGTCTTCAGACACCCCAGAAGAGGGCATTGGATCCCCATTACAGATGGTTGTGAGCCACCATGTGGTTGCTGGGAATTGAACTCAGGACCTCTGGAACAGCAGACATTGCTCTTGCTGAGCCATCTCTCCAGCCCCAGGATTAATTGATTGATTGATTCATTGTTTCATTTATTTATTTAATTTTATTAGATATTTTCTTTATTTACATTTCAAATGCTATCCCGAAAGTTTTCTATACCCTCCCTCCGCCCTGCTCCCCTACCCACCACTCCCACTTCTTGGCCCTGGCGTTCCCCTGTACTGGATTTATTTTTTTGAAGACTGTGTCTCTTCCCCGCTCTTCTTCAATTCATGCCTTCTTTTCTTTTTCTTTTTTTGATTGTTACTGCATACCTATATGTATATACATAGATATTCCTAAGTATAACTATTTAGTCTGTATGATGTTACTTGTATGTATATTTTCAGGGCTGGCCGTTTGGCACTGGACAACCAATTAGTATGCTCTTCCCCTTTCCTTCTCCCAGCTCTGTTTAGTTGCCTGTTGGCAGTTCAGTTCTTTGTGTATGGTTGACACCCTATAGGCTATTCCCCTTCTAGTTGTACAGGGTGTCTGGGCTCTAACTTGCTTCTGCTTACATAGCACTTTAGTCCCTCAGCTGTCTCCTAGCCCTAGGAGTTTTGCAGAGGTCTAGGGAGGGGTTTCAGGTGCTGTGACTGAACTTTACCTTTTTGTCTGATACCAGCTTACCAGGGTTCAAGCTTCTAGTCCACTGTTGAGATCTGTTTCCTCTCTGTCTTCTCCCTTCTTCCTGTTACTCTATTCAGCAACTTAGTTCTTACTCAGTCAGGTTTCATTTTTTCAGTCTTTTTGAATGTTGTTTTGAGAAGCATTCGCTGAGCTCATGTAGTACTGGAGAGTTTCATGGTGGTTCTTCCTTCATGTCTTAGAAAAGAGGGAATCACTCACGGTTGTTTTATGTAATTGTTTACATTTTTATCAAATGGTCCAAATATAAAGACTGATGTTGGGAGAAGGAGTAGCAGAACCCAGTGTCTGTTTAAAATCACAAGGTGATTTGTTTGGTGTGCCATTTGGTTGAGGAGCTTGTCTTAGGAAATGAAGGTGAGCACTACTGTATCTATGAGGAGGATGTAAGTGAGCTTCCCTGTTCATCCTAGTTAGTAATACTTGCAGGAGTAACATTGCACTTACGTACTGTCTGTCTTGGCAGTGTTAAATTACCTCAACTACATTGCTTTTAGAAATTAACATCAGGACTGAAAGACAGGGCTCAATGGTTAAGAGCACTAGCTGCTCTTTTGAGGACCTGGGTTCAATTCCCAGCACCCACACAGAGGCTTACAACCATATGTAATTCTAGTTCCAGAGGCCCTTTTCTGGCCTCCTTGTGTATTAGTCACATGCTTATATACATGCAAATAGAGCACTTGCACACATAAAGAAAGCAAGCAAGCAGGTCTGCGCTTGAGTGTTCCCTATTTGTTCACCTAGCTCTTTCTGAATTTTTCTGTACAGACTTGCACACCTATGTAAGCATATCTGAAAGTGTTGTAGCGTATAGACAGTAAAATGTTACCAGCTGCTATGCCAGAATGCCCAAGGAGTTGCATCCAGATCCTCTGCTTTCAACAGTGGATGATACTGTGAAGGTGCTAGCTCCAGCCGCCACAGGGCAGTTCTGAGAGTTTGGTGTTTCTCATTTAATCCTCTCCATGTTTTTCTAATTATAGCATTTAAAGAATCATTTTAAAATAACTTAAAATTTATAAGAACTGAAAGATTGGTGGGGATTAGCTCTTTTTTTTTTTTTTTTTTTTTTTAAATCTCCACTCTTTCCTTGCATTCTTTGGAAGTTTTATTTCTCCCTAGACATATATGAACACTGACATTAAAAGCATCATATCCCCAATGGCTGACAAAAACCTCATTGGTGAAAACCTGACTTTGAGTCCAGGTCTGATGACTAAGTCAAGCATGTTTTAGTCTGAATAGCATTGGGGTCAGCTTAACTACTTTTGTGTACCAGTTTTATTCTTGGGTATGTGTGTGTTAGCATTGTGGGCTAGTGACTGAGAAAACTGAGCCTTTTTAATGCTTTTAAGTGCTACAATACAGCAGTTTTACCTTATCTACTGTTTTTGCCAATTCACCTAAAATAAACTTAATATTGGATATTGTTTTACAAGCATTGGTTCATTTATCAGGTTCACTAGAATTCTAAGAAATAGTTCTCTCCTAATGCATCTTTATTACTTGGCTTCTAAATTTATTAAGAATTTCTGTTCATAAATAGAAAACCAAAATTAAGTTTCAGTTGGATTAGTAGCACTCTTGTTGGACATTGTGTTACCCTAACTTTAAAGAGCAAAGAAACACACACACACACACACACACACACACACACACACACACACACACATGCATATGTATATGTAATTTTATTTTAAGAGACAGAATCTTTTTGTGTATCCCTGGTTGTTATGAATCTCACTATGTAGACCAGACTTTTCTCAAACTCACAGAGATCCTCCTGAATGCTGGAATTAAAGGCAGGTGCCACCATGTCCAACAGAATTCAGTTATTTTAAGATAATCTAATAAATTTAGGTTCAAGAGTAGATACTCATTTTAGTGTTTGATTTCTGTGATTGTTCAGTGAGCCTTACTTGACCCACCCACTGATTTACTTATTTTTGTTCATTTTAATTTTTTTTGGTAATTATCCCATTTCATTTATTTTATTATTTTATTGTATATTTTGCTTAGATATATGTTGTGCATTATGTATATGTAGTGTCGCCAGAGAAGGGGATTAGGTTCCCCTAGAACTAGAGTTACAGACTTGTGAGCCATCATGTGTGTCCTGAAATTTAATTTGAATACAGGTTCTCTGCAAGAGTAGCCAGTGATCTTAATCACTGAGCCATCTCTCCAACCCCTCATTAATTTAGTTTTTAAACTTCCTGTTTTATACCACTAAAACCTTGGAGTTTTCAGTTAGATATGCATATATGACTCCTCCTCCCTCCCTTCCCTCCCTTTCCCTTCCTCCTCCCCCTCCCTCTCTCCCCCTCCCTCTCTCCCCCTCCTCCTCCTCTTCCTCCTCCTCCTCCTTCTTTTTCTTCTCCCCCCCCCCCCCGTTAGATCTACTTGGTATGGTGTACATTTGTGTGCAGGTGTGCATGCAGTTGGGTGTCCTATTATATTTTTAACCTGTTTGTTTTATTTGAAAAGAGTTGGTCTCTTACTGACCCTTCAGCTCATTATTTGGCTAGGCTGGCTGGCCATTGAGCACCAAGTATCCGCCTGTTTCCACATTTTACATAGGTTCAGGGGATCTGAATTCATGTAATTATACAGCTATTCTCAAATTACCCATTAACATTTTCCCCCTATGGGTTTGAGATGACATCTTTGTTATATGTTGAATTTTGTTTTTATTTGGATTTACTATTGGAATTTTAAAAAATTTATAAATTTATTTACTATTTGTAGGTGGGTGGTTGGGTGTGCGTGTAAAGGTCAAAGGATAATTTCTGGGAGTTGGCTCTCTCCTTCCACTGTTTAGCTCCCAGGGGTAGAACTCAGAACAGCACTCTTGGTAACAAAGTGCTTTTACCTGATGAGCCGTCTCTCCATCTCCTCTGAAGGGAGTTTTAGTGTCTCGTTTGTCTACAGAAGAACACACTTTGATTATAGAATCTTTACCATTTTCTTAATATTTTTGCTTATACTTTCAAATATGCTTTATTCTCAATTTGCTTATCTATAGAAGATCCAGTGAGAGTTGTTGGGATGTGGTTCCAGTCCCAAAGCTCATGCCTTTTGCACCCACTCACCACTTGGTCATTCCTACCCAGAGTTCCATCTCCCACCAGCTGCTTTGATTCCCTTGCTCTACCCTCTGCTTAACATTTCTGAAGTTGGATTGGTTTTGACTATTTAGGCTCATTTGTTGGCTCTTTAACAATAAAGATGCCGTGTAACTCCCCATTATTTTCATATTAATTTAATATATTAGTTTAATACTCTTCAAGGTAAAGATAAAAATTTTTGCCTAGTGATTAGCATGCACATGCCTTTTAAACAGGTTTGCTTTTTATTTCCAGGAAGTATTGATGAAGATGTTGTGGTGATAGAAGCTTCCTTCACTCCCCAGGTCACTGCCAATGAAGAAATTAATGTTACCTCAACTGACAGTGAAGTGGAGATTGTTACAGTTGGAGAAAGCTATCGGTAAGACTTTAGTTCTTAGTTGTATACTTGCACTTTTAAATGTAGATACTTTATCATGTTTATGGTACCGATTCCCTCCAGATCCTCAGCTTGATACAAAGCAATATTAGTTTCCCTTCGGGGAGACAGTAAAACTCACCATTGCAAACATTCCCTCCCAGACCAGTGGAGCTAGAATCTTAGGGGATATCTTTTTTTATCATTGCCACATTTGCTCTAAGTAAGCAACAGTTTTACTTAATTTTTTTTTTTTTAACATGGGCTTTTTAATTTCTAGCACATAGAATCCATAAACTGTGAAGTTTGGTTGTGAATAAAATATAAATATTGGGTATAATTCTGAATTTACAAATGAAGAAAACTTACTGCCATAAAAACAGCACTTGTTATTTGCGTACATCAAGATTGTCCTCATTGTTACATGTGAAATTGTGCTTTTATGTTATAGGAGCCAAGTTTAAGGCCCTTGATGGTACTATTTTTCATTTACTCATGCTAATTAAGTTCTTGAACTAATAAGTGAGTAGAAAGATCTCATTTGTTTAGATAGATATCTGAACATATGTTGACTCTTGTAGAATTACTTTTGACACCATGGCCCCTTGTTTGAAATGAAAAAATTAATATTTTATTTACCCCATGCTTAACTTGATAATAAATACTGATATTAGTGGTAAAATGTTGCTTATTTGATATACCAGACTAGTCTGAGGATGAATATTAATTTTCATGTTGGAATGAATTTAGAAGTACATTTGAGGATTTTGTATGCTTTTCTACTGATACTTTTTTGTTGGAGTGTGGCTTCTAATGCTAGGAGAGTTTTCTCTTTCCTTTTATTAAAGAATAAAAATTTGGGGGGTTATCATTTATTTGTATGGGTTTTACCTGCATGTATGTATGTATATCATGTATGTGCTATGCCATTGGAGGTCAGAGGTGGTCATCAGGTCTCCTGTAACCAGGGTTAGAGAGAGAGAGAGAGTCCATGTGGGTGCAAGGATGACCCAGATCCTCTTTAAGAGCAGTCAGTCTTAATTGTTGACCCACCTCTCCAGCCCACTCTCCTCAATTGTTTTTGGTTTTAAGTGATTTCCTGTAATAGGAAATTGGCACACTATAGTGTGTGCCATAGGCTGTCACAGTTAGCTTGCCACTGCTCACAAGGCAGAGCACCAATTGAGTTTTTATATGTTAGCTCTCAGCTGTTAGAAAGCAAGACCTGTTTTCCTTGTGGAATTGGAGATGCTTTTATCAAGTAGAAACATTTCTCCAGCTAAGAGTGAACCTAGGTAGTTTCCTGTTAGTACCTGAAATGGACCTTTGTTATGGTTGGACTGGTTTTCTGCCCTTCAGATGTAAGAGAATATTTTTGTCTGTCTGTCGTGTTAGGATTTGACAGTTGCCATTGTCATAGTGTCCTTGAAGACCTCTGTGACACTGTTGCCTTATGTTTGTACTAGAGCTCTATCCAATAGTCTGTCTGGAGGAAGAACAACCTGCAAAGCCAAAAGAGCCATAAGTAGACCCGGAGCTGCCTGCTGTTGATGGCTTACTAGAGAAGATAAATAGACAGACAGACAGACCCCATACTCATCATAGGCTCTGGGCTTCTCAGAAAAATTTTGTTTTTTAAATTTAGACCCCCAACCTCCGGCACCCTTGCCCGTCTGACCCAAGACATGGTTCTCCCTGGCTCTCCTAGAACTCGCTCTGTCCACCAGGCTGGGCTCAAACTCAAAGAGCTCCATCTGCCTATCTCTGCCTCTGCCTACCAAATGCTGGTATTAAAGGCATGTATTACCACCACTCAGCCTAATTTAGGTTATTATTTTTACTTTTAGATTTATTTTATGTGTGTATTTTGTCCGTGTGTATTTCTGTGCATTACATGTGCTCCTAGTGTCTACACAAGTCAGGAGAGTATGTTAAATCTTCTAGAACTGGAGTGCTGATGGCTGTGAGCCACCCTGTATATGCTAGGAATGGAATCAGGATCCTCTACAAGAACAAGGAATGCTATTAATTTCTGAACTAACTAACTATCTCTCTCTCTCTCTCTCTCTCTCTCTCTCTCTCTCTCTCTCGCTCGCTCGCTCGCTCGCTCTCGCTCTCTTTCTCTCTCTCTTGGGGGTGTGTGTGTGTGTGTGTGTGCGTGTGTGTGTGTGTTGCTTGCCTGCCTGCCTGATCTGTGTTGTATTTCTTGGTCTTTAGAATAGAGTTAAAGATAGTTGTGGGTCACCTGATTTGGGTGCTTGGCACCTAGGATCCTTTTCTTTTTTTCTTTTTTTAAAATTTATTTATTATTATTTTCTTTATTTACATTTCAAATGCTATCTGGAAAGTTCCCTATACCCCACTCCCGCCCCTGCTCCCCTACCCACCCACTCCCACTACTTGGCCCTGGCATTCCCCTGTGCTGGGTCATATAAAGTTTGCAAGACCAAGGGGCCTCTCTTCCCAATGATGGCTGATTAGGCCATCTTCTGCTACATATGCAGCTAGAGACACAAGCTCAGGGGGTACTGGTTAGTTCATATTGTTGTTGCACCTACAGGGTTGCAGCCCCCTACAGCTCCTTGGGTACTTTCTCTAGCTCCTCCATTGGGGGCCCTGTGTTCCATCCAATAGCTGACTGTGAGCATCCACTTCGGTGTTTGCCAGGCACTGGCATAGCCTCACAAGAGGCCGCTATATCAGGGTCCCTTCAGCAGAATCTTGCTGGCATGTGCATTAGTATCTGGGTTTGGTGGCTGATGATGGGATGGATTCCCAGATGGGGTAGTTAGTCTCTGGACAGTCCATCCTTTCATTTTAGCTCTCAATTTTGTCTCTGTACCTATATCCTTTCATGGGTATTTTGTTCCTTATTCTAAGGAGGAATGAAGTATCCACACAATGGTCATTCTTCTTGGTTTTCTTGTGTTTTGCAAAATGTATCTTGGGTATTCTAAGTTTCTGGGCTAATATCCGCTTATCAGTGAGTGCATATCTAGTGACTTTTTTTGTGATTGGGTTACCTCACTAAGGATGATATCCTCCAGATACATCCATTTGCCCAAGAATTTCATAAATTCATTGTTTTTAATAGCTGAGTAGTACTCCATTGTGTAAATGTACCACAGTTTCTGTATCCATTCCTCTATTGAGGGACATCTGGGTTCTTTTCAGCTTCTGGCTATTATAAATAAAGCTGCTATGAACATAGTGGAGCATGTGTCCTTATTACCAGTTGGAAGATCTGGGTATATGCCCAGAAGAGGTATTGCTTGCTCCTCCGGTAGTACTATGTTCAATTTTCTGAGGAACCGCCAGACTTTTTTTTTTTTTAAAGATTTATTTATTTATTATATGTAAGTACCCTGTAGCTGTCTTCAGACACTCCAGAAGAGGGAGTCAGATCTTGTTAAGGATGGTTATGAGCCACCATGTGGTTGCTGGGATTTGAACTCTGCACCTTTGGAAGAGCAGTCGGGTGCTCTTACCCGTTGAGCCATCTCACCACCCCAAGGATCCTTTTCAAGAACAGCAAGTATTCTTAACCACTGAGTCATTTCTCTAGTAGCCCTTTCTCAGAAGTTTTTAATAAGGATATTTGTCCTTATAAGAAATGATTTTTAGGGGGCTTGGTGAGATGGCTCAGGAGGTAGAGAGCACTGACTGCTCTTCCTAAGGTTTTGAGTTCAAATCAGAGCAATCACATGGTGGCTCACTACCACCCGTAATGAGATCTGATGCCCTCTTCTGGTGTGTCTAAAGACAGGTACAGTGTATTTATTTATAATAATAAATAAATCTTAAGAAAATGATTTTTATCTTAGGTGTGTTTATAATGGCTCAGGATATCTAGTGCTTTCTCATATAGGCATTGTCTTAAAATTACCTTTCATACTCTTTTCTCTTCAGAATTTTAGGTTTTGAATTCCTTTTTAAACTCTTGGACTTTAGTGTTGTTAAAGACTGTTCATCCCACTTTGAATTTTTGTGTATTTTTCTTAATGGTGACACCCTTTCTAACTTTGCATTTACGAACACAGTGCCTAATGGATCTGACTCACATTTGTCACACGTGCTGATGACAAACTTAAAATATTCACAGTTTTATGCTTAGTCTGAGCATACCAAAGACACAAACTGTGTAACAACTTGTGACTTATTTGCCTCATTTTTCAAAAGCAGATTTAGTTGTTCTCTTGAAGCCTTGAGTAGGTTAAGAATATTAGCATACTTTCAGTAAATACTCTGTCATTGTTTTTGAAGTTCTTACGAAACATCTAAATGCCTGTGAGTGATTGAAAAGAGTGCAGTGCCATTCACTTATGGTATTCAAAGTTGTGATTTGATGCTTAAAGTAGTTCAAGCAAGTAATGCTCACAAATTCATAAACAAGCCAGTGCTTTCATCGTGCCACCTCCAGGGACTTCCTCTGCTATATTTATACAGAGTCTGTGTGTTACCTTAGGAGAGGACCAGAAGCTTTTCCTGGTGTATCGTTTCTAAAGTGAAATTCTGCAAACCTAGGTTGGGACATTATTACACAGATATGACTATGTGTCTTACTTGAGATTTCTGTGTGTGTTTCTTCATTATAGTGAATAACTTGGGATGCAGGAATGTGTGCCTTAGTTAGGGCTTTACTTCTGTGAACAGACACTATGACCAAAGTAACTCTTCTAAGAACAACATTTGATTGAGACTGGCTTACAGATTCAGAGGTTCAGTATATTATCATCAAGGCGGGAACATGGCAGCATCCAGGCAGGTATGGTGCATGTTGAGCTGAGAGTTCGACATCTTTATCTGAAGGCTGCTAGTGGAAGACTGGCTTTCAGGCAGCTAGGATGAGGGTCTTAAAGCCCACTTCCACAGTGACACACCCACCCCAAAAGGCCACACTTACGGCAACAGGGCCACACCTTCTAATAGTGCCACTTTCTGGGCTAAGCATATATAAACCATCACATAGTGTATTCACTTATAATCCAAGTGAGTATCTAAAACCGTGGCTATTAAGAGTGGTGTTCCTAGCCGGGCGTGGTGGTGCATTCCTTTAATCCCAGCACTCGGGAGGCAGAGGCAGGCGGATTTCTGAGTTCAAGAGCAGCCTGGTCTACAGAGTGAGTTCCAGGACAGCCAGGGCTACATAGAGAAACCCTGTCTCAAAAAAAAACAAAAAAGAAAAAAAAAAAGAAAAAAAAAAAGAGTGGTGGTCCTGTCTTTTTGTATTTTTGAATGGTTGATCTGACATCATCTATTTTCTGTTTTGGTTCTCTCGTTCGTGGTACCTTCATTTAGCAGCTTACTCAGTGCCTGATATTGCATTGGTCATTGTTTTTAATCCAGTAACCATTATTTCTTGGGAGAGGTCTTGCATAAGTGTTTTATAAGATAAGCTTGTGGAATTTTAGAGTGACTGAAAAAGGATCCACCCTTCATTTATGTTTACTAACTTGATGTTGACATCATTTAAGGTCTCGTTCAACCCTTGGACACTCCAGATCTCATTGGAGCCAGGGTTCAAGTTCGCATACAGGACGGCCACAGGAGCCTCGAAACCGCAGTAGGATCTCTACTGTTATACAGCCCCTGAGGCAGAGTGCAGCAGAAGTTGTGGACCTTACTGTTGATGAAGATGGTAAGTTGGAATAGTAGCTGTTGGGTTATGAAGAAAATTTGACAAAATATCTTTTTTTAAAAGATTTATTTATTATTACTATATCTAAGTACACTGTAGCTGTCTTCAGAAGCACCAGAAGAGGGTGTCAGATCTCATGGTTGTGAGCCACCATGTGGTTGCTGGGATTTGAGCTCAGGACCTTCAGAAGAGCAGTTGGTGCTCTTAACCACTGAGCCATCTCTCCAGCCCTTGACAAAATATCTTAAGTGACCATTTTGTGATCCAATGTTTGATAAGTGTTATTATTCTTAAAATTTTTATATTTGTTTATTTACATTTATAAAATTTCAAAAACAAAGACATGGAAAATGAAATTAACATGAATATTAAAAGTCATAGCTAATGTTGTGAAGTGGTTGCTCTATGTAAAGGGTGAAAATGAAGTGCGTTATGAATAGTCCTCTGAGACACACCTTTGCCTTATTAGTTTCTGGTAAGGACATGGAGAGAGGTTAGAAACTTAGCTTTGTCATACCGTGGTAAAATTATAAGCACCAGCTGGACAGCCTGACTTGAAATTATGCTGTGCCAGAGAGAGCAGTTTGTTGCTTGAATGTGTTACTATGTGACCCAGGAGCAGCACTTGGACTTGATCTAACTTTTTTTTCTTTGTGGTGAATAGACCAGAAAATTTAGCAGGTACTGAAAACTTTTTTTCTCTTGGTTCTGGGAATCAAACCCAGGGTGTCAGACATACTAGGTAAACACTCTACCATTGATGTACTAGTGATGCACTAGTCCTACTAGAGAACTAAGCATCTGTTTAACCTAGTTAAACAGATTAACTAGGTTAAACAGATTTTAAATACAGTTCTTATCTTTCAGTGGCATATTGGTTTGATGTTGCAGTGAAATTTCATGAGAGCTTTATTGTGTGTTGTACTTATTTGTTCTTAATGCTTTTTTTAACTTTTAGTCATTATCGTAGTAAGATTAACTTCTCCAGGTATGGGCATGTACCTATAAGCAACACTTGGCAGGTCATAATAGGGGAATTCTGAGCCCAACCTATCTATATATAGCAAGAGACTGTTTCAAAGGAAAAAAATAAGTTGCTTATTAAACTTAAAATACAACCATTCTTTAATCTTCTGTGAAATGCTAAATTGATGTTTTGTGTTTTGTAGAACCTACTGTAGTACCAACCACTTCTGCTAGAATGGACTCACAAACTACTAGCGCTTCCATTAACAATTCAAACCCACCTACCTCTGAGCACGCCTCTGATACTGCTTCAACTGTGGCCAGTAGCCAGCCTTCCACAGTGTCAGAGACCGAAGCTACTCTGACAAGCAATAGTGCAACTGGTTCTTCTGTGGGCGGTACGTAAGACTGTTTTCACAGTGTTGGCAAGAGTGTATTCTTACACGGTGGGTACTTCATGTTAGCAAAGCAATATCAAGAAAGTAAGAAACAGTCCATAGAATGTAAGAAAATACATTTGCAAGTCATGTCAGATTAGGGTTCTAATAACAGAATACATAAAGCTCTCTGAAATAATAAAAACACAGCAGCCTAATCTAAAAATAAAGTATTTGACCAGATACTTTCAAAGGACAATGAACCCCCTGCGAGATAGATGCTAATCATCACTGTTGATTCATGAAACATGATTGAAACTGTATTGAAATACATAGTTCACACCTACACAGGTGTCCATAATTTAAAAAGAACAAAGAGTCACCAGAACTGGTCATAGATAGAGAAATTGGAACTCTAGTGACATATTGGTAGAATGCAGAAGGCACAGCTGCTGAGTGAAACACTGGCTCCTCCTCATAAAGTTAAACAGTATTCCCTCATGACCCACCAGTTTTATTCCTAGGCATATTCTGAAATCAGGTGAGATGGGAATAGGAGTTTTAAAGGTTTCAATGATGTCATTTTCTCTATTTTTGTCATTGCTCCTTGTTCTGCTGGCATTATATAGAAGTGTTGCCTAACCCAAGGCCAGAAAGAACTTCCTTTTGTTTGGTTTGTGCTGAGGACCTCATATGTATTGAATGTGTTTTGTTTTGTTTTGTTGTTGTTGTTTTTTTTTTTTTTAAAGATTTCTTTATTTATTATATGTATATGAGTACACTGTCATTTCATACATACCAGAAGAGGGCATTAGATCCCATTGCAGATGGTTGTGAGCCACCATATAGTTGCTGGGAATTGAACTCAACCTCTGGAAGCACAGTCAGGCTCTTAACCTCTGAGCCATCTCTCCAGCCCTCGAGTGTGTTTTTTATCACTGAGCTATATAACCATCCTAAAGAATTTTGTATTTTCAGTGCTGATCACTTTTTTTTTCCAACTAGCAGTTATATTTCTGCTTCTCTCTCAATAGCTTAAGGCAGCTTGATTTCTGATGGGGACAGTGGTTCAGACAGGGCCTTACTAACAAGGACACACGTGATACATACTGTAGCTCATAAATTGATTATAGTGCTATTTTTAATGAGAGCACTTTTGTTCTGTAATACAATTTGCTTTTAATTATGATAACATCTTTGTGACTTTCATCAAACTGGAAAATGACTGTATTCAAAAAGACTTTTCTGGAAGAAAACTAAAGACAGAATTGAGAACTGTTCATGGAAGAATTTCTCGTGGATGTCTTTCAAATGCCATGTTCTCTGGATAGAAATGTAGTCAGAGGCAAATTTATTTTTTTATTAATTTATTAAGTGCATATTTTTTCTTGGTGCTTTACTTGGATATTTTATATGACTTTTTTTTTTTTTTATAAACAACTTGGTACCAGTGGAAGCCAGAGGAGGACATTAGATTTCCCTGGAACTGGAGTTATAGACAGTTATGAGTCACCATGTGGTTGCTGGGAACTGAACCTGGGTCTTTGCCTGAGCTATAACTCTAGCCCCTTTTATGTGATTTTTATGTTATCATTTAATATTTAAAATGCCTTGGTATTGGCATTATAATTCCCATTTTATATAAGAAGAAATTTCAAAAGTTAAATATTTTGATTGGGGTTCATAGCATCTTTGTGGTAAGGATTTCAACTCTTCATTCACTTCTCTCTTGATAGTCTTAATACTCATATTCCTGCCTACATTTCATAATCACCTTACAGCTTTCATTTATGTATTATGTATATCTACTTATTTTTAGTGCCTTCTGTTTCATTTCTTAGTTGTTCTGTTTCATTAGTCACAGTAGTTCCTCACAGTTCATTCTTAATATTACACTATACCATCTTTGAGACAGATGTTTGTCCCAGGTCAAATTGTACAGAAGCTTAATAAAAGTGGCATGTGTAGTTGGACTGAATTAAAGCAGTTGAATTGTATTTCTTCCCATACAACACCATATGGAATGTCAGTTTAATTTTCTACCTATCAGGTGTTCCCTGCTTCATACAGGTTTTCTACTTTGAATCATTTAAGCCAGCTAACTACACTCATATCTAAATAACTAAATGGTGCAGTTAATGACCAGGTGCCATGCAGGCTGCTGCCTCCATAAATGCTGAGTACTTCAGTAGTAGGCTTTTGGGAGTGATTTACCCTCCATATCGTGTTAGTTCTTCCCCTCTCCCTCCATGATTTTCTAAAACTCTGTCCTTTTCCTCAAGACTTTCATCTTTCATGGGAAGGAAGTTAAAGAATAAATTCTCGGGCATGTGTTCCTATAACACCTGAAGATATTAGCTTCGTAAAAGCTTTTATGTGTTTATGTTTGCAATTTCTTTTTAATGCCTGATCCACTACTAACTGACTGTCTATCCTAGTGTCTGTGTTCTATCTCCAGCCTTAACCTTGCGCTCTCTTTGTCTTTGTTGTCTTTACCAGTTCCATTTCCTAGTACATGTACAGGTACTCCTGCCATCTTTGTGTGTTTCCATTTACATTCTTTATTATTAGAGTTATTTATCTTTTTAATGTGTGTGCATGCACATATGTATGCCTATGCATATTCACACCAAGGTGAGTGTGGAAGTTATAGGGCAACTTGGCGAAGTCAGTTCTTTTTACACTATGGTGTCCAGGGATTAAACCCAGGTCTTAAGATGCAGTGGCACCAGGTGGTGGTGGTGCACACCTTTAATCCCAGCACTTGGGAGGCAGAGGCAGGTGGATTTCTAAGTTCGAGGCCAGCCTGGTATACAAAATGAGTTCCAGGACAGCCAGGGCTATACAGAGAAACCCTATCTCAAAAAACCAAAAAAAAAAAAAAAAAAAAGACTCAGTGGCAAGTGCTTTCACCCATTGTCTGGCCTCTGTTTTTTATTTGCTTCTGACTTCTTTCAGAGTGATGAGAGATGTGCTATCTGCCTGGTAACAATCTTCTTATGTCTGTCTTCTCTCCAGACCTTTCCTTGGCCCTTCTGTTTCATAATTGGAGTATTCACCTGCTACCAGGAAGCTGGTGATTCTCATTCTGTGATTTTACACCATTGTCCTTGTTTTAAAGTTTATATTCAACCATCCTTGGACATCTTCCTTGGATCATTCTGGAGTCAGACCTTCAAATTCATACTCAAAACAGCTCACTTTTGTAGCCTGTGCATATTACTTGAATTATGCTTCCCATCTGCAGTATTTATTATATGTTCAACAAATAGTCATTGAGTTGATATTGTGCTACAAGGTGTTTTTCTCCCAGTGTGATTAGACATAAATCTTCATTCGAACAGATTAAAAGATTACATATGGCATGTGCGTCCCCTCCACAAATTAGTTTTATCTGAGTTTGGACAGAGAGGAAAATGAAAGGATTGGTAGATAGTGGCCCAGCCAGATACTCATTGAGGTGGATGCTGTGACTTCAATTATAGTTGAATATACCCATAAGACTTCAGTATTGGAAAGTATTACTGGTTACAGGGATTTAGAAGATCTTTTTCTTTGTAGCATAGAGTGAAAGAATTCACATGGTATTTTTGAAACTTTATTGCTAAGAAATATTAAGAAAAGATAATCTCTTGTCAGTCCATGATACATATGAACTCCCTGTAGAATTTATATTCTCAGAAAAATCATTCTGAAGCACTACACAACATTTCATACTGTGTGTTAATAAGCACATGGCACTATTATATTCTTTTTTTTTATTTTAAAAATTATACCATTAATATGTGTGTGTGTGCGTGCGTGCGTGTGAAGTTCGTAAGACAACATGAGGCATTCCTTTCTCTCCTATCAGTAGGTCCCAGGAATCTAACTCAGGTGTTCTGACTCAGCAGTGATCCCCTTACTGTGCTGATCAGTCTCACTAGCCCAGTATCACATTAGATTCTTATTTCCAGATTGATACACAGTACTTATTTTTTTATGCAGTAGTATTTGATCATTCTTTGCATTTGTTTCTGTTTCAAGATGACGTGAGGAGAACTGCATCTAGTGCTGTCCCAGAAAGTGGTCCTCCTGCAATGCCAAGGCTACCTTCATGCTGCCCCCAGCACTCACCATGTGGAGGGACATCACAGAGTCATCATGCATTAGCACATCCACACTCAAGTTGTTTTCAGCAGCATGGCCACCATTTTCAGCATCACCACCACCACCACCATACTCCCCACCCAGCTGTCCCAGTTTCTCCTTCCTTCAGTGACCCTGCTTGCCCTGTGGAAAGACCTCAAGTACAGGCGCCTTGTGGAGCAAATAGCAGTTCTGGTTCCAGCTACCATGACCAGGTGTGTGGGATTTACAAGTCACTTCCTCCCTTCTCCCTTTCCCCTTTCCCTTCCTGTTTTAAACTTGTGTTGTGTTCATAAAGAAATCGAAAACCCCAGTGATGTATTTTAGTGTATGTGTTGCCAAAATGAGTTTGTCTATAAACTAAGCCATATTCTTGAATGCAAAAATGACCTAATTTAGTGAGCTGTGAATTTTTATATTGTCTTGGTATATAGAAAGTTTAAATTATTGCAGACAGTTAGGGGGGAAAGTAGACGTGATATCTATTGTAAAATTTACTTATTGGGCCATGTAGATGGTATGGTGAGTAAAGGCACTTGCTGCCAGACCTGACCTGAGTTCAGCCCCTGGAACCCGCAGAAGTTAGAAGAGGGAGCCAATTCCTACAAATTGTTCTTTGACTTACATATGCATGAATGAGTACTTACACACACACACACACACACACCCCATACTAAATGCAATTAGAAACATAAACAATCCCAAAAGATGTATTTCAGGGAGTCAGTGTAACTTTGACTTGTCATGTGTTTGAACAAAGCCAGGATAGAGCTGAGAAAGGCTGTCCTGCTGTGCCTCCTGACCTTCCTGAAGCACCAAGTTTTGCCTTTTAAATTTTTCTGGCTGTCTTTTTGGGGGATCTAACTGCTTAACAATAACGAAGAGGTCTTCTCTGGTGGGAATCTGAACAGTTTAATAATGATCAAGATTTAAGATGTTTTGCATCTTTTCTGTTATCAGTTCAGGGTATTAATTGGTTGTCTGAAGCCATTGTGTTTCTGGGGAAGGAGGTATGTGGAAGGCCCTGCCTTGAAGGAAAGCTTCCTTTTACTAGCAATGGGAGTTGAAAGATTAGATTTAACTAGAGTTGTCAGCAGTGGTGAGGTAGTCCCCCAGCTTCCCCATTCACGAGAGAGCTGCCAACAAATGAGTTTATCACATAGTGTTCTCTTGGTGTGGTTGATAAAGAATACAGCTGGCTAAGAGATAACTTCAGTACTCAAGACACAGAGGCAGGCAGATCTCTAAGTTCGAAGACAGCAAGGGCTACACAGAAAAATTCTACCTTGAAAAAGGAGGGAGGTGGGGACAGAGTCAGAGAGAGATTGCTAACCCCAGTACTTAGAAGCAGAAGCAGGTGGACCTCTGAGTTCTAGGCAAGCCTAGTCTACATAGCAAGTTCCAAGATAGCTAGGAGAATGTAATGAGACCTTGACTCAAAAAATAAAAGATAAAGGTACAGGAAAGGTTGAATTATATAAACAATGTTTCCTTTTGGCTGGAGTCAGTAGGTGCCTGTCTTTACCAGTTCCAGTCACCTTAAAACAGTGGTTCTTAACCTGTGTGTCATAACTCTTATTGGGGGTTGGACAACCCTTTTTTACAGGGGTCACCTTAGACCAGTGGAAAACACAGGTATTTACATTACACTTCTTAACAGCTACTCCTTAAGAAGTAGCAATGAAAATAGATTTATTATGATTGAATGTCACCACAACATGTGGGACTGTATTAAAGTGTTGCAGCATTAGAAAGGTTGAGAAACACTGTTTTAAAGGAAGGGTTGGCTTATCTCAAAGTTGTCTCATGGACAATAGACTGGTGTTGGTAGAGATGAACCCTAGGAATCGCCCTCTCTGTCTCCTCATTGCTGAGATTATAGGTGTGCACTTAGCTTTTCCTGTTGGTTCTGGAGGAACCAAACTCATACAGAACCATCTTCTATCATGTTTGACACTGTTCAGGGATAAGAGATCTTCACTATAGGCTAGGCTGGCCTTGCTTCTCTTACCTGAGGGCTAGAGTGACAAGTGTATCAACCACACTTGGTCAAATCCATTTTGAAAGCTACAGCTGTATTGAACCTAACTCATAGACATTGTGTTTAAAATACTGAAAAATACTAACAAAAAAAATAAAAAACCCAATAATTCTTACTTTATAATCTAGAGTAAGATCAAAGTGTTTACTTAGGGTTTTACATAACTAACACATAGTTATATATATTTCTCTATATGATATTTTGATACATGTATATAATGCGTGATGACAGAGTAGCCTTCATGTCCATCACAAAAGTCATCATTTCCATGTAGGGAACATGAAGACTCTTATGGTTATTCTGAGATACTCACTATTGTTGGCTGTAGTTACCCTACTGTGTACCTTGAACTTTGCAAGCCACATGCTTTAATAGGAGAAAATGTTAATTCTTTTTAACTCACTCTGTATATCAGGCTGGCCTCTAACTCATAGAGATCCTCCTACCACTGCCTCATAAGTGTGGAACTTGAAGCTGTGGGCCACCATGCCCTGCTTGGTTTTGTTTTGTCTTGTTTTGTTTTTTTCATAGTTATAGTTTTAATCTGTTATAAAACAGTGTAGAAATTTTTGACAGATTGTTAGTAGAATTCTAGTATTTTCAGTGCTATGATAGCATACTGTCTCTGGTTAGAATTTCAGAGTAAAGCAGGTGTGCTTTCAAACCTTCTGTTCTTAGTTGTACGTAACGTAAGAGAAATCAATCTTTAAATTTTTTTCAAATTATTGTGTGTGTGTGTGTGAGTGTGTGTCTTGCTTGTCTTTATACACCTCATTAACGCATCAATGTCCAGAAAGGCCAGAAAAGGGTATCAGAGTCTCACATCCCCTGGAACTGGGCTTTTAGGCAGTTGTGAGCTACCGATTTTGGGTACTAGAACCTAGGTCTTCTGCAAAAGCATCAAGTTTCTTAAACCAGTCAGCTCTCTCTCTAGCTCTACGAAATACATCTTACAGTAACATTAGTTAAATGCTTATCTTGTATTTTATACTTAAAGTTCAAGCCTTATGCAGTATTTTCTTTGTGTTTGATTTTGTCATACAAAGATTTGTATTCCCAAATTTATTGAAGACTTTGTTTTCCTAGAGAGAGCTCTAGCAATATGTTTGTCGTGTGATAAGAAATGATGTTTTCATGAAACTTTAGAAAGGTAAACTCTGATTGTTCTTTACCCAGCAGGCATTGCCAGTCGATCTGAGCAACAGTGCTCTCAGGACTCATGGAAGTGGGGGTTTCCATGGTGCATCTGCCTTTGACCCCTGCTGCCCTGTCACTTCTTCCCGGGCTGCAGTCTTTGGCCATCAGGCTGCTGCTGCCCCGACTCAGCCATTATCAATAGATGGCTATGGCTCTAGCATGGTTGCCCAGCCCCAGCCTCAGCCCCCTCCACAGCCTTCTCTTTCGTCATGTCGGCACTACATGCCACCTCCGTGTAAGTATGAATCTAGGGGGCAAAGAACTGGAGTATGGAAATGGGCCATTGTAATTCCACAATGGAATTATATTGATCCTAGTTGATGAATGGACTTACTTATTTTTTTCCCATACAACTGTCTATAAAATTGAGATGTATTGAGTGGTACTTTATATTCTTTTTTTTTTTTTTTTTTTTTTTTTTTTTTTTTT
>NC_034599.1:65367628-65369430 GCF_900095145.1 Mus pahari | reverse complement strand
CGAGACAGGGTTTCTCTGTGTAGCTCTGGCTGGCCTGGAACTCACTTTGTAGACCAGGCTGGCCTCGAACTCAGAAATCCGCCTGCCTCTGCCTCCCGATTGCTGGGATTAAAGGCGTGCGCCACCACGCCCGGCTGGTACTTTATATTCTTAAGCAAGAAATTTTTAAGGAATTTGGCTTTAGTTTTTAAGAGTATGAAGAAATGTGAAAGTTTCGTACGTAGCATTTCTAGGCACAGTAAAGGAAATTTGTTCAAGAAGTCTCAAATTTTATTCAAAGAATTCTGAGTCAACTAAGACGAGAGAGAGAGAGAGAGAGAGAGAGAGAGAGGGGGGGGGGCTGTAATGGGGTGTCTTGCCTTTTGGAAAAAGAGTTGTATAACTCATTTGAAATGGACAACCACAACAGAACCAGGCATGGGAGCTGTAAGGAAACTGGAATCTACTAGATATTTTAAAACTGATAAATATCCTTTGGCTATGTTACAAAGTACTTTGTTTGAATCTTAGCTCATTAAAAAATGGAAGCTTAACAAATACTGTGATAATAACTTATGCTGAGAGTAAACCAGCGAGTTAGTAAGGAAGCTGTCTTTTATGGTGGTTCTGTCCATTTCAGTTATTTATCTTGAGTTTCTTCTACTTCAGTAGTAAAATCTCATCCTTGCAGACACAGCTGGTGGAACCAGGCCAAACTCTGAATAATAAAACTAATGACATATTATTTGAGTCTCACTATTACAACATAAAATACAAAGTTTGAGTTAGAAATGTTTAGAGACAGAATTTGTTTTGCAAAGATTTGATCAGTTAATATGAGCACTGATGAACTATGTGAACTATTCTGTTACACTTGCTGGTAGTCCTCAGTCTACCCCTTCCTATTCAGACCTTAGTGTGTGGCTTCCTGTCCTTCCCTTTTATCTAATAGGCAGATGATGTAATTTGGCCAATAAAGATTGATGTTTTTGACTTACTTTTATCTTTATCATAAAAGTGTGCCATGTAAATTCTACAGTGTTTAAACCAGAATATTGTAAAATGAAAAATTAAGAGCTCTTTTTCCTGTCTCATTAATCTTAGTTCCTCAGAGGTAGCAACTCTTTAGAGTTTAATATAAATACTCCTAGAAGTTTTCTTTATAGTTATACAGTATATCTGCTCTTTAAAAGAAGTTATACAGTATATCTGCCCTTTAAAAGAACATGAGCCTTTTCATTATACAGCTTTTCTTTGATTTAACAATACATTATTACTTTCTCACCATACTAACTCATAAAATTCAGTAGTGTTTATGTTTTTTTCACTCCTTTCCTTTTTTTTTTTTTTTTAACATTGGACCATTCTGTTATATTAAATCTATTCTCTATTAATGAGTATTTAAGTTGTGTGTAGTTACTTGAGTCTTTCTATAGCCAAACAAATACACTTTCAGGTCAGTACTGTTAAATTTCCCTCCATGGAATCATCCTGTTTATATTTGTTATTGGGGGCTCTGTGAGCGAAGGTAGGATTTGATTTTTCCCATGTGAGAAACATCTTGACTGATGGCCCTGTTGCTTTTCCTCATTGTAGTGTATTTGTTATCTGTGTAGGTACCCTGCCTTCCGATTTCCCTTTAAAAACATTCATAGCATAATTTATGTATAAGACATACTGTTCTGAGCCATGCGAGGTGGCGCACGCCTTTAATCCCAGCACTCGGGAAGCAGAGGCAGGCAGATTTCTGAGTTCGAGGCCAGCTTGGTCTACAAAGTGAGTTCCAGGACAGCTAGGGCTGTACAGAGAAACCCTGTCTCGAC
>NC_034599.1:65339569-65366453 GCF_900095145.1 Mus pahari | reverse complement strand
TGTGTGTGTGTGTGTGTGTGTGTGTGTGTGTGTGTGTATCATCAGCTGCTGCTTTGGGGGTTGAATGTCTTTCTGTGTGTCCATTGCTATTGCCTCTGAATCTCAAAGAAACTTCCATTCTCTCTGACAAGTGGAGCTTTTAGGAAGAACTTTCAAAAATAATTTAAGTTTTATTTTATGCATAATTGATACACATCTACATACTTACATACTTAAACAGATTTTTCTGACTTGGTAAGAACACCTATAAACTTGCAAAGGAAGATGGATTTAATGGCACATGCCTGTAATTGAAGCACTTAAGAGGTTGAGACAGAAGAATCTTAAATTTGAAGCCACTCTGGGCTATTTTGTGAGACCCTGTGATCAGAAACCAAACCAAAACATAATAAAAGTAATGGGAAAGAACTGGGACTGAAGAACAGGTTGCATGTGCAGGCAGCAGGCTTTCTCTTAGAATGTTTGCCTAAGAGTTCTAAAACTTTCTAAACAGAACTTTGACCTATAAGTCATGAACACAGTGTTGAAAAGGTTCTGGAAGCTGCTGGACATTTGGTTTGAATTGGAGAGAGGTGATCAGCAATAACCTGCTTTATCACCTGACTTCTGGGGCTGTGTGCCTTTTTGAAAAGTAAATTTAGTAAAAAGTCTTTGAGAAAATTGAAAAAAAAAAAGTGATTTTGGGCAAGAAAAATAGTTTTAAAAGTTATAAACTGTGCCAAGAATACTGCCATACCTCCCTTCATATATATGCTGTCATGTTGTGCCCATTGACACACGGACAAGTAAATGTAGTTTTGCAAATTAAGAAAAATATTAACTTAAAAGACAGTTGTCTGTTAGTGAACTTGAAAATAACTGTAGCTCCAGACTAGCTACTTAGAATATCCCCCCAGATGATGTGCTGGGAGGGGCTGTCAGTAAAGTGTATGATGTGCAAACTTGAGGACCTGAGATCCATCTTCAGAACCTATGGGGGAAGTATGGTGGTGTGTACCTGTAATAGAAGTGCTAAAAGACCAAGGCTGCAAGATCTCTAAGGTTATTGGCCAGCAGATTAACCTCACTGAATCACTGAGCCCAAGTTCTCAATGAGAAAACCTCTAAAACAATAAAGTGAAGAGTTGTCCTAGTTAGGATTTGTTTCTGTTGCTGTTATGAAACACGATGACTAAAAAGCAACTTGAAGAGGAAAGGGTTTATTTATTTGGCTTACACTTCCACATTGTCCTTCATTACTGAAGGAAGTCAGGACAGGAACTTAAGCAGGGCAGGAACCTGGAGGCAGTGGCTGATGCAGAAGTGATGGAGGGGTACTACTTACTAGCTTCCTCACCTTGGCTTGATCAGCCTGCTTTCTTATAAACCTATGACTACCAGCCCAGGGATAGCACCACCCACAATGGCCTGGGCACTCCTCCATCAGTCACTAATTTAAAAAAATGCAGCTGAATCTCTTAGAGGCATTTTCTCAATTGAGATTTCCTCCTTTCTGATGATTCTAGCTTGTGTCAAGTTGACATAAAACTGGCCAGCACAAGCGTTAATAATAACTACATTCTATGTCTAACTCTGGCTTACACACACACACACACACACACACACACACACACACACACACACTTACAAATGTGTACTGCAAGAGCATGTGCACATAGACAGAAATGTGCAGACAGATGCACTAAAAATATTGTCCTACTAGGCATGGTGGTATATCCTTTAATCCCAGCACTCAGTTGGTTGAGGCAAGTAGATCTCTGAGTTCTAGGCCAGCCTGGTCTACAGAGTGAGTTCCAGGACAGCCAGGGCTACATAGACAAACCTTGTCTTGGGGGTGGGGGGGGGGAGGGGACAACAAAAACCAACCAACAAAAATAATTGCTTACTGAAATGAAGTTTGGACTAAAATCCCAGGGTTGTTTTTTTTGTTTGTTTTTTTCTTATTTTTGGGTTGTTGTTTTTTTTCATTGTGTTGCTCAGCTTGCTTTGACTTTTTTACCTATTTCTAGTAACTGAGATTATAGATGACATATTATGCCAAACTTGACTTTTTTCTTTTTAAATGTCAAATAAATGCAGGTTTCTCAGTAAGAGATATGAGTATTTCAACAGTGACTCTGAAAGATAAAGATTTTCATTGAGGACATAAAAGAAAGCATCTTGTTAAGGGCTTACTTCGTGGCATTTTCTTGGCAAACAGGCCTTCTCATCTGTCTGTAGCACAAGATGTGACCTAAGGTGTGGAAATGCAAAGGCAGCAATAGAAGTGTTTCACAGTTGTGTTGGTGGCCTGGGGTGTGGGACTTAAAAAAGATTCCCTTTTCTCTGTACAGCTCTCCGTCAACAGTAAATCATTAAGGAGAGTGAGACATATTTAGAAAATGGTTACCTGCTTATACTTGTAGCACACAGGAGGCTGAAGTGGAAAGTTACAAATTTGAAGTCCGTTTTGATTATGTAACAAGGTGCTATCTCAAATAACAAATGAATGTATACTTGTGGGGTTTAGTTTTGTCCTGGCTTGAACCCAGGATGTACCTCTGAAATAATATTCCAGAGGATCCAGGTTTAATTCCCGTCATCCATATGTTAAGCTCACAGCTGTCTGTAACTCCAAGATATGATACCCCAACACAGACATACATGTGTTCAAAATACCAATGCTCATTAAATAATTATATAAAAGAAAAGGAATGATTTTGTTTTTCTAGAGCATTTGAGTTTGATTGGCAGCACCTATAACCACCTATAATGTAACTCCAACTTCAGGATTCCCTCTTCAGGCCTCCAAAGACACCTATACATGTTATAAAAATAAACACACACACACACACACACACACACACACACACTGGATAGATGGAATTTCCATCCAAGCACTGGCTGCTTTTTCCAAGGACCTGTGTTCAATTCCCAGCACCTACATTGTGGCTCACTGCCATCTGTAGTAGGATCTGATGTCCTCTTCTGTCATGCAGACATATATGCACTTATGTACTAGCACTTTCATACATAAAATACATATATAAATAAATCCTTAAAGATACATATTAACACATTAGTAAAAATGATGACAACCAAATCAAAACATTGCTGACTGTGTGATGGTAAGAATGTATACCAATCTCTTTTAGGTGAGTATGTTGTGGTAACCCTTAGGAAGCATGTTTTGTCAATGGCTGTCTGTATTTAAAGTATTTCTGACTCATACCTCTAACAAATTTTACTGTAGAAACTGAGCTTGACGTGTGTGTGTGTGTGTGTGTGTGTGTGTGTGTGTGTGTTAGAAAGGGAACTGCACATATGTTTGTCATCTCGGCATTTACCAGTTTTTATTGGGGACTTTTTCAGAAATTTTGGTCCAGTCCCTAATAGGATGATGTAAGTTGTAATGCTGTGAATGAAGTAGAGCTGTAAGTATTGACAGGAAATACTTTTCTTGCAGATGCTTCCTTGACAAGACCACTGCACCATCAAGCCTCAGCTTGCCATCACTCTCATGGAAATGCCCCTCCTCAGACTCAGCCTCCCCCTCAAGTGGATTATGTGATTCCGCATCCTGTCCATGCTTTCCATTCTCAGATATCTTCTCATGCAGCATCTCACCCTGTGGCACCACCGCCCCCAACACATTTAGGCAGTACAGCTGCACCCATCCCTCAGCATCTTCCTCCTGCTCACCAGCCGATTTCACACCATATTCCAGCCCCAGCACCTTCAGCCCAGAGACTGCACCCTCATGAAGTGATGCAGAGGATGGAAGTTCAGAGGAGGAGGATGATGCAGCATCCAACGTAGGTCTTGTGCTTTTAAGGAAATTGTGCTTGCTTTTCTTCATGTTCTGTTGATCTCTCAAGCATGAAATGTTTTGAAATTAGGTTTCACTGTATATGACAGTCTGGCGTTGAATTTTTAAACCTCCTGCCTTAGCCACATATTTCTAAGATATGTATCATCACACCTAGTTGGGGGAAACAAAATGAAACAGATAAATAAAGCAGTGTGACTTTAGTAAATCTTCAGCTTGGGAAAAACCTCATGCTGGGTATTGAATCTATAGCCTTGCAACTAATGGACAAGGATTTCTCACTAGAGTCTCTGGTGTTGGGGGTGGAGGTGCCACAGGGTAAGATGCTGGCCAGGATACACTGGAAATCCTGTCTCAAAAAGCTCACACACACACACACACAAAAGGTCTTTTATAAATGACTGTAGTAAAATACAATTTTCTATCTGCTTTATATGTTTATATGATATATCTAACTGGTTTGTACATATGATATGACATTTGTTTTTAGTTGTATAACATTTTAAAGTTGTATTTCCATTCTGCTATTCTCCTAATTAAAATATATATTGGAGAAATTAGTTTCATGAGAATATGAAACCTTTCTTATGCAATTATTATTATTTTTTGCTATTGTGTTTTGGTTTTGAGACAGGGTCTCATTATGTAGACCTGAACTTAGTAGAGACCCAGCTGCTTCTGCTTCTGACTCCTAAGTGCTGTGATGAAAGGTTTGCACCACTATCACTGGTTTCTGGGAGGATATTTAAATTAGAAATGTTAGAGTAAATGAGCAGTAAGTTTTTATAGAGAGTATCATGGACATTTTTTTCATTTAATAATTTTTTAATACATATTTCTTAGTGTAAATTAATTTCATGATTATCTATAGATTTTCATAATATAATAGAATTTTTTTCCTACATTAAGAAATAACCAATTATTCAATTATTTCCAGTGGTCTTTTTGTGTTCTGTGTTTCCAGGCGGGCACATGAACGGCCCCCGCCCCATCCACATAGGATGCACCCAAACTATGGCCATGGGCATCATATTCATGTGCCTCAAACCATGTCTTCACATCCTCGCCAGGCTCCAGAGAGAACTGCCTGGTCAGTACCTTCTTTACTTCAAACTGTGCTAAGCAGCTTCTGGTAAAACTGGGGGAAGAAATGCTTTGCAGTGGGGTACATGTCCCAGTGAACAGCTGTGTGGAAGACATTTCTGGGAGTAGTCATCTCTGGGTGATAAGACCCAGAAAGAAAGCAAAGTTTTGAGTTCTGGAACAGGAGCCACTTGAATCAGGGAAAGATTTGTTGGTTTTGTTTGGTTTTGTGTCAAATAATATTGTGTCACTGGGTTTATTGTAGAAGGATCAGGTTAAGTAGTCTTTCCATACCTCAGTATTTATCATTTCTCAGATAACTTTTTTAAAAAAGATTTATTTATTTTATGTATATGAGTACACTATATCTGTCTTCAGACACACCAGAAGAGGGCATCGGATCCCATCACAGATGGTTGTGAGCCACCATGTGGTTGCTGGAAATTGAACTCAGGACCTCTGGAAGAGCAGTCAGTGCTCTTAACCGCTGAGCCATCTCTCCAGCCCTCTGATGACATTTAAAATCCCCTTTATAATCAGTTTTGAGTATCTATCTCAGGACACACTTTAGGAACCTAGAACTTAGTCCTGTTGAACTGAATGTTTGTCTTCATGTTCCTCTGTGCTTCCTTCTATCCACACTCGGCTCTCTACAGCGGAGTGGGACTTTGACTGATTCTGTAGATGAGTGTCTATCTCTGAGGTCAGGCTCACGACCCTGCTTTAGCCACCTCCCTGGTCATGCTTGTGTTTGCCCCATCTGCAATGTCTATCATTGAAAGGAGAAATCTAGTTTGTGTTCTGAAGAAATGAAATTGGTTTACTTTAAGCTTTCTTTCTTTTTCTTTTTTTTTTTTTTTTAAGATTTATTTATTATTATATGTAAGTACACTGTAGCTGTCTTCAGACACTCCAGAAGAGGGCATCAGCTCTCATTACGGATGGTTGTGAGCCACCATGTGGTTGCTGGGAATTGAACTCAGGATCTCTGGAAGAGCAGTCGGTGCTCTTAACCTCTGAGCCATCTCTCTAGCCCTCAAGCTTTCTTTTTAATCTACTTGCTGCAGTTACTGTAGCAGAATACAGAATGGGCGTAAGGGAGTGGACCTTTAGCATAAGCCATTTCTGCTCTTCTTGCAGGGTCACCACTCTGGGTTTTAGCACTGAAGAGTTTTTAGATGTAGAAGCTCTTTTAATTGTCACTGACACCAAGAACCCAGCAAACACAGGCCTGAGGGAGCATGGTCACATTCAGTTGAACCAACTGAGTCAGCTCTATCTGGTGTAGAGCCAGGTCCCTGGTCAGAAAAGATCCTAGGAGGCACTCATTATCTCTCTTATTTTTGTGACTAATGAAAACTGAGTTGAAATGCTCTCCTGCTTATGCTCACAAGCTTTTTGAACATTTATTTCTGAAATGTACTTAAAATTATTAGTAAAATCAGAGGTGGGAGGGGGGCTAAGTTCTATCTGCCTCAGCTTTATAAGTTAAGAACCTTTAGAGGATTTTTAAAATATGAGTCTATGTTTCCATTTCTGTTGGCACTGTAAGGAAGATGCAAAGTTGAACTGCTCTCCTTCTTTCTCAGGGAACTGGGGATTGAAGCTGGAGTAACTGCAGCTACCTACACACCTGGTGCTCTGCACCCTCACCTGGCCCATTACCACGCCCCGCCTCGACTTCATCACCTCCAGTTAGGAGCACTTCCTTTAATGGTAAAGTGGGAATTTTTAATATTATGAAACATTTGCCTTGAAAGTTACATTCCGGCTGGGCGTGGTGGCGCATGCCTTTAATCCCAGCACTCGGGAGGCAGAGGTAGGTGAATTTCTGAGTTCGATACCAGCCTGTTCTACAACGTGAGTTCCAGGTCAGCCAGGGCTACACAGAGAAACCCTGTCTCAAAAAACCAAAAAAAAAAAAAAAAAAAAAAAAAAAAATCCTTTAAAAAAAGTTACATCCCCTTTCTAATTAAGTATTATATTAAAATATTAGGTGCAGTAGATGTTTTGCTAGAATTTTGGAATAATTCTCCTAATTAGCCAGCTGTTCTATAAAAATAGATATATTGAAATCTGAGTTTGTAATTTGAATTATAAAATATACTCTTGATATACTGAATGCCAAGAAGTAGGCTTTTCTGCACACTGATGACCATGACCTGCTATCATGGAGCTGCATTGGTGCATTGGTGAATTTGCCATCAATGGATTGGATCTGTTTTGATGCCACCATAGTGTAGCTGCTTCTGATTGACAGATGCAGATTTTGTTGTTACAGTGTTAAAAAACTATTTGTAATACTAACTATAGACATGAACAGAAAAGGAAGTACTCTTTGGTGTAGGAAGAGGCACTGCAAAGAGGCTCATTGTCCCTTGTTCTAGGCAGCTTTGGACTTTGGGTGCTGATTTTGCAAAAGTTAAGGCTGATGAGGAGCTGTCAAACAAGAACAAGCACTATGGGTCCATGTAAGCTAGTGTTTCCAGATACACTGGCTGGGGCAGCTCAGCCAGAACATTTTTGGCCCAGCACTCATGAACTCATAAGCCCCTTACCACTGAGGGGGCAGGGGGGGGGGAGGGGAGACAGAGACAGAGACACAGAGAGAATATGATTATGAAACTGCTCTGACAAGAAACTGGGATTCAGCAGTCAGAGACTGTATTTTGTTGTTGCTGTTGTTTTGTTTTGAGACAGAGTGTTGCTGCTATTTTGTTTTGCAACAGGGTGTTTCTATGTAGCCCTGGCTGTCTGCAAACTTAATATATAGACCACAGTGGCCTCGAACACAGAGATATGCCTGCCTCTGCCTCCCAGCTGATGTGTTCTGATTGTATTTATGCTTTTTGTGTGATTTAATCTGATTATCCTTGAAAGAGTCGTGCCTCCTCAATTATGGGAAAAGTAGATTTAGAGGTGGAAGAAAGAAATACCTTTAAGTGTGGCAGTAGATGACATAAAGGTAATAAGTTCCTGAAAAAAAAAAAAAAAAAAAGCACTGACAGATGGCAGGAAAAGGTCTAAGACACAATGAGTAGTATTTAGGCTGACACCAGGTTTCATTGTGTTAGAGAAAGAGTTAGGTGGGAGATTTTGGACCTACTAAATCTGAGATAGCTGTATCCAGTAAAAAAAAAAATTCTTTGGGCTAAAGATATGTTTTTGACCTGGCAAGATACAGTGCAGTGCTAAGGAATCCAAGGAGGAGGAGTAGATTTTCAGAGAGAGTGTAGAAGTTGAAAGAAGGTAAGTAGACAGTACAAATAGAGCAGTCTAATGACTGTGTGCCTCAGTCAAATGACCAGAACTGCCCCCAATGCTGAGAAACAAAGCAAGGTATTTTTATAAATATTTTTATATGGTCAGTAGTGTCTGATTATACAAAAGAATAAAGTTTGGAAAGTGTTGACGTTGGAATGGATTTTGTCAGTGGTATAACTGGTAAGAAGGGAGATGGTTACATTTTTTTTCCTTCCCTCTGTCTCCTTCCAGTATCCTTCCTATTTTGAGAAAGTAGAATTGACTCATGGTCTGTGCTTTCTAGGTAAGCACTCTACCACCAAGACACACTGCTTGTTCTTGGGGTACTTTTTAAGAAAGATGAGAACTTGTAACTTGGCTATGACAGGCAGAATTGCTAGAAATTCCAGTATTAAGGAACATTGAGGTTTGGAGGAATGGAAATGTTCTGACTTGAAAGAAAGCCAGTAGAAAGAATTACTTGTTCAGAGAGAGAAATAGGAGTAGTCAATTAAGTAAGGACCAGGTAAGGGAAACAAGAAGACTAAATTTGAATAGGAGGAGAAACATCCACAGAAGGTAGAGGGAAGGGTTTCAGAAGAAAGATTCACATATGGAGACAGAATTGCTTTTGACATTGCTTAGAGGAAGTTGTTTCTTGCCTGGTGTGATCTTAGTTATAAGTAAAGCTGCAGATAATGTAATATGCCCTTGAAGGTTAAGAGCTATTGCTTTTAAATTGTGTGTTTATTTTGAATTATTTTTCACATGTGAGTTGTCAGTATATTATAGTCTACTAGAAGTGTGTTTTGATTCAGCACAGGCTGATTAAAAATCCAGCACAGGCTGGAGAGGGCTGGAGAGATGGCTCTATGGTTAAGAGCACTCACTATCTGTTCTTCCAGAGGTCCCAGGTTCAATTCCCAGCACCCACATAGTAGCTTACAACTGTCTATAACTCTTGTTCCAGGAAATCTGTCTCCTTCACTCATGCTGGCAAAACACTGATGTACATAAAAATAAATAAATTATCAATTAAAAAATCATACTGGAGAAAAATAAGAAAAACAATTAAAAATCATGTTGGAGATTTATTTATAAATTGATAATTACTTATAAAGACAAAATAGTGCTTGCTCTGTGTCCTTCGTACATTCACTTGTCTTTTGGTGTCTGCTACAATAATGCTTGTACAGAGCTGTAAGCTTCTCGTTGTGATCTTGCTTTTGACTTAAGGTATTATTGATTTGTTCAATGAGAACATGCAGCAGTAGTACTACAGTGTGTACCTGAGCAAAACTTACCTGACATGTTTGCTCCCTGGGCAAAACCCATCCTTCATTGGTATAGAATCCTTGAGATCTGTATTTGGACCCACATTAAATATGAAAGAAAGACCGTGGTTGAAAATGTCATGGGAGAAGTATGCCACTAAATAGATGCAGGAGAGCTGAGAAGGCAGAGCCTGCTCATCATCACTGGGAGCAGCAAGTTAAGTCGGTACCAGTTTCTTAACACACTGCATGGCTATAAATGGCCATGGCCATAAAGAACAAATGTTCCCAGTGTAACAAATAAATTTAACCTGTGGCCAGCTCACAGAAAATGGAATCTGAAATATTCAGGATTTACTATACTGAGCAGAATAAGTTTGGTTTTTGTTTGTTTGTTTGTTTGTTTTAAAGTTTATTTACTTATTTTATGTATATGAATACAGTGGTAGCTGTCTTCAGACACACCAGAAGAGGGCATCAGATCCCATTACAGATGGTTGTGAGCCACTGTGTGGTTGCTGGGAATTGAACTCAGGACCTCTGGAACAGCAGACAGTGCTCTTAACAGCTGAGTCATCTCTCCAGCCTGGTTTTTTGTTTTTTGTTTTGTTTTTTAATTAAAGTTAGATTCACTGACAGAATCAATATGGGTAGTCAAGAAAATTCCATGCTTTTTACTACTTAGAGGATAGGATCTTATAAAATTTTTAATTTCTTTCAAGTTACTTTGCTACTACCAAGAGACCATCAGCTTAGTAAACTTGAGTATACACATATTTAATTAGTTAGTTTGTTTATTTATTTATTATCTATTTATTTATTTATTTTCTGAAACAGGGTTTCTTTGGGTAGTCCTGGCTGTTCTGGAACTCACTGTGTAGAACAAATTATCCTTAAACTTGGAGATCCACCTGCCTCTGCCTTCTGAGTCATAGGAATCCAAAGTGTGAACTACTATGCCTGGCTTTTTTTTTTTTTTTTTAAATTAAAAAAAAGAGGGATTGTATTTTGCTATGTTGCCCAGGCTGACCTTGAAACTAGAGCTAGCCTCAAACCACCTCATTCTACCTTAGTAGACTACCTAGCCTTCTTAGTAACCAGGGCTGAGTATGTCTCCCAACATCCATCTATATGCAGAGTTCTTTTGTGTAAGGTTGTATTTTAAGGGGAGCCTAACTGTCTCTCTTAATAGAATGTACAGTTGGAGTTATGGCTTGTCTTTTAAGCTGAGAGTATTAATTGATTGGAGGTTGATGTGATAGTTTGTATATGCTTGGCCTGGGGAGTAGCCCTATTGGGAGGTGTGGCCTTGTTGGAGTAGGTGTGTCCCTGTGGGCATGGGTTTAAGGCCTGGAAGCTAGTCTTCTACCAGCAGCCTTCAGATGGATATAGAACTCTCAGCTCTTGCACCGTTCCTGTCTGAATGCTTCCATGTTCCTGTCTTGAGGATACTGGACTGAACCTCTAATCTGTAAGCCAGACCCAATTAAATATTGTCTTTTATAAGACTTGCCTTGGTCATGTTGTATGTTCACAGTAGTAAAACCCTAAGACAGAAGTTGGTACCAAGGACTAGGGCATTGCTGTGATAGACCTGATCATGCTTTTGTTTGGAAGAATGTAGATTTTGGGACTTTGGATTTAGAAAGCAGTGGAATGCTTTAAGTGGGCTATTGTAGTAGGAATATGGAAGGCATTGTTGCTGTGAGTCATTTGAACTGTGCAGATCTGGCCCAACAGGTTTCATTGGAGAAAAACTTCAGTATATGGCCGAGACTGTTTTTGTGGTATTTTGGTGAAGAATGTGGCTGCTTTTTACCCTTGTTTGAAGAGTCTACCTGAAGCTAAAGTAAATAGACTCAGATTAATTGCATTGACAAAGGAAGTCTCAGAAACGCCCATCATAGACTTTGTTCTCTGGTTAAGTCTCATGAAGAACATTTTAAACAAGCATAGCAAGCTGAGAAAGGAAAAATATAAAATGTATGGTTTGAATATTAAAAGGGTACCAGGAAGTGAAATGGTGCTAAATCCTGTGTTCAAGGATATTACATTGAATTAAGGAATTAGTGACCTCGTGGTCAGAATAAGGGAGTAATGACTTTGTGATAAGATTCTATCCCTAAATTTAGATCTAGGTGTGGTGGTACACACCTTTATTCCCAGCAGATAAAGACAAGCAAATTTCTGAGTTCAAGGCCAGCCTGAGATAGAGCAAATTCTAGGTGAAGAAAAGCTTAAATCCTGGCATGGTGGTGCAGCTTCAGCCATGTGGCTCTGGCTTTATAGTCGAGAGGAGAAGGAGACTACTGGGACAATTGATGCTGGTNANCTGGAGCTAAGGAATTAGCGGTGATTAAGAAGAAACCAGCATCACTGAGGTGAAATCTTCTGGGAAGTGTTTTCTGAGGGCACAAAGAATCTGTGTTCCAGAGATAGCTAAGAAGTACCTCCTGTAGCAGCTGGACTTGGTAATGTTGTACAAGTCATCCAAGTGGTACTGGTTTTGAAGACATGGAGGGGAGGGGGGTCAGGAAGAGGAGCTGAGGCTCGCCATGTTCCTGCCTTGATGATACAGACTGGACCTCTGAATCTGTAAGCCAGCCCCAATTAAATATTGTCTTTTATAAGACTTGTCTGTTCACAGCAGTAAAACCCTAAGTAAGACAGTTGAATATCTTCAAAGTTAACAAAAATCACAAATCTTAATTGACTTCATCCATCTCTTATAAACAGGTTCCTGACATGGCAGGCTATCCTCACATCCGTTATATTTCTTCAGGATTGGATGGAGCATCATTCAGAGGTCCTTTTAGGGGCAATTTTGAGGTATGAAATAAAATAAGTGAAGATATTTCCCATGGTGTTTTTAGTGCAAGCTGAATTTATTGTGTTTTCATGAATAAGTAATATGGCTACTGTGGCTGGGAATCAGAAAGCAGCAAATGTCTGGTTTTCTCATGTTGTTTCTGGGACTTAACACAAAGATGTATGAACAACATCTTAAGGTCAGAAGTAACTAAAAAGAGAATGAATGCAGCCTGGCAGCGATGCAAACCTTGAATCCCAACAGTGGAGAGACAGGCTAGTCTACCTAGTGAGTAGCACTGCGTAATAAGACCCAGTCTTAACACAAAAAGGGGGATGGCAAGATGGCTCAGTGGTTAAAAGCACTGACTGCTCTTCTCAAGGACCCACATGGTGGCCTAGAACTGTCTGTGACTCTAATTCTAGGGGACTCAGTGTTGCCTTCTGGCCTCCTCAGATACCAGGCATGCATGTGGTACATATACAACTATATTACAGGGAAAACACCCATCCGCTTAAAATTTTAAAAAAACAAAAAACAAAACCTACTAAATCAGTATAAACATCCAATAAAGAACCATTTTAATGTGGCAGGAAACCATAATTGTTTTCACCAAGCTTTATTGGTAGAGAAACAGTTTGGAGAAAGGAAAGGCAAGTGATTCGTGTGCTGCTTTGGATCTCATTTATGGTTGGTATTTAGAACAGGTTGTTTCCTTGATGTAATGGACAGAATTGAGCTTCTGCCTCCATGTGCACATCAGACTTGCACAGTGCCATGTGGTCATGTCCTTATTTACAAGTACTTATAGTATTTGTATTATAGGGTTATACAATTTATATTTGTTGCATTTGTATAATTGACAGTACTCTCAAAGGAATATTCATTGTGGTTTTAATACTAGTTATTCATTACTCTCAGGAATTGATTCATCTAGAAGAAAGATTAGGAAATGTCAATCGTGGAGCCTCCCAGGGAACAATTGAAAGATGCACATATCCACATAAATATAAAAAGGTGAGGATTTAGTCCACAAAACTCCTAGATTGGTATGCAAATGCATGAAATGGCATGTTATATACTTTTGAATCCAGGATTCCGTGGTGGAAAATTAGCTGAAACATATGCTCTGAAACTGAAATCTCTTCACATAATCCCTGGTTTTCTGATTTAGACGGAGTCATAGATTTCTTTAATGTTCTTCAAGATACTTTTGTGCATTTTATAATACTCTTACTATATTTATATGTATATATTGTTACTTCTAGTAAAAAAAGAAACCTACAAGGGGATATCTAGAAAGTTTGTTCAACACCTTTTATTTGTTTACGAGCTCTCAGCTCTTTCTCTGGTTCAGGTGATAAGGTATTGCTATGTAGCCTAGGCTAGCCTTTCATTTGAGCTTCTGCCTCAGCCTCCAGAGCTGGCATTACGGGTGTGGCTGCCATGCTGGGCTTCCATCTACTCTTTAGTATGTTGTGCAAAATTCCATCATAAAGTAATACTACAATTTTTTAAACTATCCTTTTATGTGTGATGTGGTGGCCACACCTGTAATTCCATCACTAGAGAGCCTAAACGAAGAAATTGCATGGGTTTGAGGCCAGCTTGGGTTTATAAAATAAAACAAGCAACAACAATAAAAACAGTGATGGGGTGGGGTGGGGGAGAGAAACAGCGGTAAAACACATAGCCAGGCCTCTTCACTGATGTGTAGATACTATTTCTCATAACCTTAACCTTCATTCTGTGTAGTGTGATGTGGAAATTCCAAATTAGACTTGTTAAATTAGCTATTTACAGTGAACAGACAATGCTTAGTGTTGTACTAGAACAGTGAATATGGAAGTTACTATTAGTAGTTTTCATGTTTTCTAAGAGTGTCAATCAGGCATTACCACTGCATCCTGTCTAAACTAACTATTGTTATTGGAATTAATTTATAAAAATGTTTGAAATAGTCATTAGAAGAATAATTTACTTAACTATGTTGAAATAGTCAGTATACAAGAGTATCATCATCATAAATTAACAGTAATAGGATTTAACCTAGAGAATTTGTTACAGTTTGACTTTGTGAATATGCAAGTTACTGTTGACTTCCAGGAGTCAGTAATTATCTGGTAGTCACTTCATTCATTTGTTAATTCATGACAGTGTTGTATAAGAAATAAGTTGCATATGAATATGTGGTCTTGTTTTATTCTTGTTTGTTTTAAATAAACACAGACTTTACTCAGTTGTTCAATAATGTCATCTCTGCTAATAAGGTAACAACTGATTGGTTCTCACAGAGGAAACTGCACTGCAAACAAGATGGGGAAGAAGGGACTGAGGAAGACACAGAGGAAAAATGTACTATCTGTTTGTCTATTTTAGAGGAAGGTGAAGATGTGAGGTAACTAGAGATTTCTTACTTAAAGTTCACTCTCTTAAACAGAAAGGACTAGATTATGGCTCAGTGGCAAAGTGCTTACCTGGTTGCACAACCCTGGCAACTTTGTGCCTCAGCACCACAGATAGGTGATTGATTCACAAATAGATCAACTGGTCTTAAGAGGGCATGTGTTTAAAATTAGCTGGAAACTAAAGACTGTTGCTGATGTACCTACCATTGCCAGCTCTGTAAGCAAAAGAACGAGCAGATCAGAGTCTCCTTGTGGATGACAGAAACATGTTGGGGAGAGTGCACCTCCTTTCTGGACTGCAGCAGAGTCTGCGTGTGGCACTTGTGTAGTGAGCAGTGTCTTCTGTTAATCGTGCAGGAGTAACAGTTTGAAAGGATTTGGATGTCTGGATTATAAGGGCTTGAGATCATCGCTATGTACTCTATTGACAGCACTTGTTTTTCCCTCTCAGTTTTCTTTTTTTTTTTTTTTTTAAAGATTTATTTATTTATTATATGTAAGTACACTGTAGCTGCCTTCAGACGCTCCAGAAGAGGGCGTCAGATCTAGTTACAGATGGTTGTGAGCCACCATATGGTTGCTGGGATTTGAACTCAGGACCTTCAGAAGAACAGTCAGTGCTCTTAACCGCTGAGCCATCTCACCAGACCCCCTCTCAGTTTTCTGAGGCAGGGTCTCACTATATAGCCCTGGCTGGCCTCAGACTCTCTTAGTGCTGGGATTATAGGCGTGGGACTCTATGTCCAGCATAACTATACTCTTTGTGATTTATCAATGTTCTCGTCTTAACTTAGTATTATTATTTGAAAGTATTTTCTTTGTATAATTACCAAGATGATTATTTTGTTACCATCTTGACTTTTAAAATAATAATATCATATCAAATATAACAGAGCTATGGCTGGTAATTTTGTCTCTGCGAGGCTATTTTTATTATAACCTATTCAACTAGTAGTTGAGAGAAGAAAAAAGACAAATTATTGTTCACCACATTATGTGGTAAGGTTTTTTTTGTTGTTGTTTTTTGTTTTTAAATGTTGCTAAAAATGTGTTACTAGCCGGGCAGTGGTGGCATATGCCTTTAATCCTAGTACTTTGGAGGCAGACAGAGTTCTGAGTTTGAGGCCAGCCTGGTTTGCAGAGTTCCAGGATAGCCAGGGCTACACAGAGAAACCCTGTCAAAGTGTTATTATTTTTCTCATATGTATGTATGTATGTATGCATAAACAAATTATATAGTTTTGTGTGCATATACATTTGTATATCATGTATGTGCAGGTGTCCAAGGGGGTCAGAAAGAGAGAGCATTGGATTCCCCCAGAACTAGGTGCTGGGAATCTAATTGTGGCCCTCTGGAAAAGCTGCTGACATTCTTTTAACTGTTAAACCATCTCTGCAGCCCCTGTGTGTGTGTGGTGTTTTTTTTTTTGTTTGTTTGTTTTGTTTTTTGTTAAAAAAAAAAAACACACAGTCTTTCCATTGAAGGCATGTAGTTGTTAAGTCAGTCTCTTTCGGGTGTTACTGGCAGTGTCCAAGAAGGAAAACAGCAGTTGTAGGTATTATTTGTGACACATATTAGGCTATTGAGATATGAATAGCAACTCTTAATAATAAGTAGAAAGTTTCATTCTACTTTTAAATTTAGATTTAGTGTTACCTGGTCTTGTCTGTCAGCTTTATTTTTAGGTTTCTAATTGGCAGTTTGGCATGATACTCTGAAGTGAACATCTCCTGTTAGCCCACCTTATAAAGCAGTAGCATTTTGCTAAGTAGGTATCCCAGTTGCCCTATGAAAATACTATTCCTTACCTCGGGAATGTTGTTCAGCCTAATGTCTAAAGAGTTTCAGGATTGAAGTAATGGTACATACTACAGTGACCTTTAATTCCTATAGCAAAGGCAAGTAAATGACTATGTATTTCAAAGAAACTTCACAAGCATCATAATGATTTGATACCTAAAAGTGTTTGCAGCATCATACAACAGGGTATTTTCATCTCCAGGACATTGGCCACTCAACTACAAGACAAAACTAGAGTGAGATTGCCAGTGCTGCTTGACCTGACACTTTTCAGGAGTTTTATATAGTTTACTTTCATAGACATGCCAGTTATTTATCTTGGTAACTCATACATTATATTGTCCAAAATGCCAGTTTTATAATGAGTAATTCTTAGAGAATGTGTGTGCATGCATATAAGTACCACAGTACACATGTTGAGGTCAGAGGACAACCTTGGTTCCTACTTTATGCCTCCTTTGAAAGAGGATCTCTGTTTTTGTTCATTATTGTATGCACCAGGCTAGCTAGCTATCCAGCTTCTGGGGAATTTGTCTCCATCTCGGTATCCTTCTAGGAGGCATCCTGGACTACAGGTGTGCTGAGCCATTGCATGCTATTTTTCATGTGGGTTCTAAGGACCTGAGGTCAGGTTGTCAGGCTTGCCCAACAATTACTTTGCCCACTGAGCCATCCTGCCAGTCCTAGTCTTTGTAACAGAAAGATGCTTAGTAACTTTGTAACACTATTAAATTACATGTATTTGCAAATCAGTACCCCATAGAATTATCATGAAATTCATTTTTGCTTTTTGTTTTTTGTTTTTTCCAACAATAGGCGCCTTCCATGTATGCACCTTTTCCACCAAGTGTGTGTTGATCAGTGGCTGATCACCAATAAGAAGTGCCCCATATGCAGAGTGGACATCGAGGCCCAGCTGCCAAGTGAAAGTTGACGTTGTGTTTCAGAACTCTTGCTGTCCCTCTCATTCCCATCCTTCCTGGTACTGCAGTCAACCAAAGATGGCATGACTTACCTGCGCAGATCTGGAAGCCTTGAACTCCTTGGAGTGCTGACTCTGCTACATGGTACAGCTACCGCTAGACCTACAACTTATGTACACAGTTGATTTTGATGTATTTATAAAAGCTTTTGTGTTTTTTTTTCCTAGATTTGACATTACTTCCTGTATCATTTTACTGTATTTTTGCATGATTACTTGTATTGCATTTCTTTGCACATATTATGGGCTTGTGACCCTAAACTTGCAGGCAAGATTAGCTGCTTTAGTAAGTAGTATTTTGTGGTCTTTTTTTGTTTTTTTGTTTTTTGGGTATTTTTTGTTTTTCTTTTTGTTTTTTTACATAGTACCTTGAAAATTATGAATTTTTTTATCCATTACTAACCTTTAATTTAATCAATCATGTACTTTAGTTTAATGTATAAAGATCCTCTAGGAAATGATATTGTGTATTAAGACATTCCTTAATTAAATTAGGACAAAAATGGCTGCTGTATATTTACAATATGGAGTTCTGAGTTAAGTACCACCCTTAATACTGGGAACAGAATGTATGTAACCCATGTCAATCAGCTGCAGGTGGTACTCACACGACCAGAGTGATCAATAGGAATTTTCTTGGTGTTCCTTTCTTCCAGCACAGTGCAAGATAGAGTTGCTGTTGATGCCGTATGTTTAGACTGCTGTTCTGACCCTATTTATCTTTCTCTCTGCCATTTGGAACTTTATTCCCTAACCCAGGTTTTGCTGCTGTGAAACAGCGTTGATGAACACTAAATATTAATCTGAGATAGCTGGATTGTATATACTTGCAGATTTAAAAAATAGGGAAATTAAAAAAGACATGTAGAATTTTGTTAGGTCTTCTGCTAAGCACGAATAAGATATCTGCTTACATTAATTTTTATAAAGTCATTCAGTCAGAATTTAGGATTCAGTCATTGGCAGGTATCTATGCATTGGTAGAACTTCTAAGGGTCCCAGGATCACTTTTAAGGGATTTTTTTTTTTTATAGTTTAAATAAAGTCAGATGAATCTACATGTCTCTTGTTTTATTTCTCTCTAAACTTGAAAACAATAAATCTGCAGAATACTGTGAGGCACAGATTATATTGTCAAGCTACTGTTGCTATGGTTGTAGACACCCACTTCAGACATTACCAAGAGTCGATCACTGACTTAAAAATTTTAATTTCTATAGTTAAGATTTACAACATAATATAGAGTGAAAGTTAACATACTAACATTTCTCCTTTGGAGGAAGTTTTAATCCACTTCAGGATGCATATTAGCAAGATACTTTCATATACAGGATAACCTAATTTTATTTGTTTAAATATGCTTAATATGCCCAAGATTGCAAATGCATCCAGTCAGTAATACCACTGTCTGTATGTGGAAGACATGTTCCCATGGATCATATGTGAAGATGTCAATAAGCTTGCATTAAGCCACCTGCTTTGTAAGTGGATTGATTAATAAATAACTTATATTTCTATTGTCTTTGTGTTTCATAATTAGTGTTCTTAAAATGGTTTACATTGAACACTTTGGAGGTCAAATGATATCCACCTGATTGATATTTGCATATTCTGGTGCTTATATTCATTCAGTTTTGCCTTTTATATTAGTAAATATTATGGTACATTAATTTCATTATCAAAATGCGTCTACTGGGTATGCATGCAGATGGAGGGTGGATATAGTTAAAAGTATACTTGTGCGCTAGCGTGAAGACTGATATTAAGACATTTCTAAACTACAGGGGTTCTGAGATCCTTGCCTAACACTTCAAAAATAGGGCAAAAGTACCTTTGGTTACCAGTCTACATTATAGAAGATCAGGAAAGAGTAGATGGGCAGTGTCTGCTGTCTCCCTGGGGAAAAACCACAAAGAAGACTGTGATGCATACAGAACTACCTGCCATTAGAGCCTGAGTCTGTCCAAGAGGCTGAGAATAAGATGTGAAAGCTAGGGTTGTGTATGGAGAGATGACTCAGTAGCTTGAGTTCAATTCTCAGCACCTGTATCAGATAGTTTCCAAGCTCCAGAAGGATCTGACAACTCTGGCCTCTGTGGGAACCTGCACTTATGTATCCATAACCTTGCCCCCAACACACGCACATAATTTTTAAAGAGTGAAGAGAGTTCCATGCTTTGGGGTCCTACTGGTGTTTTTTCAGAACATACGGATTCTCACATATGAGATTTAGATACATAATTGATATTTTATAATTGATACTGCTTTATATATGTTTGTTTTACTCTTTTATTTTTGTGAGACAGTCTCACGATGTAAGCCCTGGCTTGGAATTCATTATGTAGACTAGGCTGGCTTCAATTTCAGAAGAGCTGCACCTGCTCTCTGCCTCTCAAGTGCTGGAGTTTCCTACTACACTACCCACAAAGACACACAGTACTAAAAATAAATCTTAAAAAGAGAATATAAATTATTGCTTTAATTCCTAAAAGTTTGGCCTTTCAAAGCAAATGCAGTATCATGAGGTGCGGCTAACATTTCTGCTGCTACTTTGTCCAAGCAACTCGTAACTCAATGGGGCAAAGACAGTCGCCTTCAGCATTCACAAGAGCTTTAGCTTCCTTCTGTCCTATAGTCATGGGAGATTCTACTCGGTGTGTGTTTAGCTTCTCACCTTATAATCACAGCAGCAGTATGTATAGACAGTGCTTAATGCTATGTCAGTCAGCTGCCGGAGAGTGAGAATTTATGCCCTCTATTCTCGTTACATTTTGTGTGAGTGGTGGTGTATGTGTGCATATAGAGGCTGTAAGTCACCATTGTGCACCCTTCTCCATTGCTCCCTGTTTGCCAGGGACATGCCAGTTTGTCTGCCTATCATTTTAAAAGTAGTTTTCTTGCCAAGACTACTTTGGACATACTGTCTTTTATAGGTAAATATTCTCTCTGACTGGAGTCAGAACTCTTCAAGATTCTCTGTTGCATCTGATTCATGCTTCCATATTGTATAAACATACCCTTCAAGACTCTTATCAAATGGCAAAACATCTGGAAATGGTAAATGCACTCCGTTTTTCCATTGAAAGCATGAACCAAGACAGCATTGAGAATTCAGATTGTTAAAGGGATCGCATATCCCAACCACTATAGTATGTTAGCCAAATTGTGACCCCCTGAGAAGACAAAAACATACTAACCAGCAACGAAAGACTTACTGTAGGTCACAGAAGTGCCCTCGATATGTCATTGTTTTGTGACAACCACCACAAAACTTGGTTTCAAGTACTTTTATTTGCTCACAGATGCTCAATTTGGGCAATGCTAATGGAATCTAGTTCATCTTTCACTGTGGTCCTCCTATGGCTACATTCAGCTTGGGAGTGCTACTGGAATAGTCTGTCCAGCATGCTTGACTTAGACATCTGACTCTTTCATTTGCATGGTGAGAATAGCTCATGGTTCACTGTCATCTATTTACCAAGGGATAGCTAGACTTAATACAGTGGGTCAGTGATCCAGGGACTGCCAGGCCACCTTAGAGACTATCGAGGGTACTAAAATGAGTGGGCACGGTACAGGAACCCCAAACCAATACAATTTGGCCATTTTAGATCCAGTATAAGGGCTAGCCATGCAGCTCATAAGGTAGAGTCCCTTGGCCCCAGGAAGCCCTGGGTTCTGATAGTGCAATATACTAATTGTAGTGCAGCTTGTAATCCCACTCAGGAGGTAGAGGCAGGAGGATTAGAAATTCAAGGTTGGGCTGGAGAGATAGCTCAGGGGTTAAGAGCACTGACTCCTCTTCCAGAGGTCCTCATTTCAATTCCCAGCAACCATCTGGTGGCTTACATTAATTTGTAGTGGAATCTAATGTCTGTCTGGTGTGTCTGATGACAGTACTCATATTACATAAAATAAATAAATCTTATAAAAATATTTTTAAAAAAATTCAAGGTCATCCTCAACTACATAGAAAGTTGTAAACCAGCCTAGAACACATGAGAGCTTGTTGTAAAATTCATTCACCACAGTAACCTAAAGTACAGCCAATGGTTTTGTTAAAATACCTCATTTCATTTAGAGATGAATTCTGTGTTGCCAAATTGGTGCTGAAATCATGAGTTTAAGAGATCCTCCTGCCTTAGCCGCCCAAGCAACTGGAATTACAGGCATGTGCTAATAGTACAAACTGCAGAGCGCATTTTTTTCCCCAATCCAAACCAAAGCGTCCCTACAAAGAGAAAGCTATTTGTAACGACTGTGATTGCCAGAATGATGGATAGGGTCAGCAGCCACAGAACTTTCATTTCCTTTAGCAGGTATTTGAGACAACTTAGTGGAATATAAAGTTATTTCTGCTCCTTTGATTTCCAATATCCTTGTGTAATTTACATCGAAGGGTAATTCTGCCAGCCTGTCTTTTCAGGTGGGAGTGTTGGACAACACTGCTTCTTCCTTTAGACTCAGATGGGAAATGTCAGATTTGGGTGAAGGGGGAGGGAGCATTTATTATTCCCCAATAGAAGACACTTGAACAAGACTGATGGGGTAGCCTGATCTCAAGTCGTTCTGCTGGCACTGCACCGTTTTCTGTGTTGTTTTGTTTTCTCCTTTTCAGGGCTTTGCACATACATCATACCACTAAGCAATGGCTCCCCACTGTAGCATTCTTTTTCTGTCTTGATTACTACCTAGTCTTTTCCCCAGGGTAATATTCTGGTTTTTTGACTCGTCTCTCACTGTTCATAACTTGGGATACTCATTATTTTTCTTTTGAAATCTTGTGCACATCACACCGTCATTTGACAAATAGTTTCTGAGTCCTACTGTATTGTGCTGGAAGTCACACAAATCACGTCTAGTTTGAATTATGACTCTGTTGGGGATCTGTTTTAGGAAGACCACATACAGCACATATCCGAGTCTCAATCATCATGTAGCCCTGAACGACCTGGAGACGATGGCAGACCATTCTAATCCAAATTCTCAGGTAGACGTTTCCGGAAGAGGAAGTAAGGTCAGAAGTAGCATTTCCAGGAAGTTCTCTGGAGCCCACTTCTACCTAACCCAGAACAAACTTTTAAAGACATCTGTCCTTAGGTGAGGGCTCGCCCCGCCGCAAAATTAAGACATTCTTTTCCAGTAGGAGGAAAATTATTTTGTTTAATCTCAGGGACTAGAATTTGAAAATAAGACAAGGAAACAACAAAGCCCGGCGGTCTCGCTAGTTGCTATGACAAGCAAATACAAGCCAGCCAATCAACGTGCAGAAAGGCCTTCCAGTCTAGCCAATGGGTTGCGCGCGCCCTGCGTGCGTCTACCCAATAGTGCGTGAGCGGCGCGGTATTTGAAACGCGGACCAGGCGGTGGACGCGGAGCGGAGGGGCCCTGAGCCTCCCAACGGTGTCGCAGATCGGAGTGGCTGTGCCTCGTCTGCACTTGCCAGGGCGGCCCTCATGGCGCTGCTCCGACGCCCGACGGTGAGTGCGCCGGGGCTACGGTGCCCTGCCCTGCCGGGTGGCCGGGGAGGCTGCAGGCGAGGCCCTGGCAGAGCTAAAGCCGTCCAGAGGCCCGGCCTGGGGTCTCCATTCCTGTCACCACTCGGGGCTGTGCTGCGCTGGGGATGAGGACCGGGAGGAACCGGGAAGCCGCCCAGTGCCATTTCTCTGCTTTTCACATTTTTCAGTTTGCTTCGTTTGAACTTCCCATTCGCGTCTCCATACTGCCTTCCTGGCCAAGGTCATTAAAGTGTGGTTTTGTCCTCTTAAAAACAGGAATAACAAAATAAAAACAAAAACCCACCCAAGTGTAAGAGGAAACGTACAAAACTTGGATCCTAGGATGGCAGACAGTGAGGCAAAAGGCCAAATTCATTTAATTACCTTTTTGAGAATGAAAGTATTACCGACTTTTAGGCTTTAATTGTACTTGGGTCTACTTTAGTTGAAAACAAGAGGGCCCCGACACAGCTGGCTGCCATTGTCCTGACTAGTTAAAACCTGCCAATTCCTCTTCCCCTTGAATTCAGGGGTACCCCTCATTACCAGGCTTTAACTCATAAGACATTGAACTTTTAAACCCATTTCGAATTTAGCCGTGGAGTGCTAGCAATAAAGACTGGACAGCTTAGCTTTGGGGATCAGAATCCTAAACAATGAGGAGCATACGTCTTGTAGCTCTAACTACCACTAACAAGTTAATTTTTGTCTAATTTGTTCTTTCAAATTATTTAATAGTTAACTCTTCTATAGGGATGGGGTTCAGTTTATCTGGTCTATCCTACACAGGTCATCTTTAAAAAAACAAAAAAAACCCTAACCTTTGGGGAGGTATTTTGGGGTGGCTAGCCCCCCCTCCCAAACTCTCAGGAAGTTAAGTATTTTTTTTTTCTCATGAAATATTTGTTATTGTACCACACTGTAAACTTTGGAGTTTGAATAGCAAGTCTTGTCTTCTTAACTGTATTCAAGATAAAGGCAATTAATTTCAAGTAACACTATTTTTTTTTTTTTCTTTTTCATACAAGTCTGACTCTCCCAATACTTCAGAGGTAAAATTACTTTACCCATTCTATTGTCATTGGAAATATCCTTAATTTGAGTCTATGCTATAAAAAGCTGTTTCTGAAGGTTTCCCCTTGGAAGTGTAGTTCTTATTCATTTCTTAACATTATAATCCAAGCTAGTGTGAAGTCTGAAACATAGAGCTTTAAGCAGCTGGACTATCATTAACTATTGGTATTAAAGCTCTTTATCATTACAGATATACTGTGTGAATGGAAGTTTCTAACAGACTTAACTGACAGGGATCACTTAACAACAGACGCAGGTTACTTATAAGAAGTAATCATTTAGATGGGAGACTTTGGTATCTCTTAAAAACTGCTTGAATATGCAAAACAATTTATAAGATCAGTAAAAAGATCTTTGTTTTATAGGTAAGGCTGTGGGTGTTTGCCTAATTGAGAGTGATATTTTAAATAGCATTTTTAGATTTCCTAAAATGTTCCTTTTCCCATAAAAATAATTAAATTTAAAAACAAAAAACCAAAACCCAACTCTGCAAGTTCAAGGTCAGCCTGGTCTCCAGAGCGAGTTCCAGGACAGCCAAGGCTGCACAGAGACCCTGTCTCAAAAACAAAACAAATTAAGCTTTTATTTGAAGTGCATAAATAAAGTACATCATGGGTGTGCAGTACGTTCACGGGCCAGAAGAGTATGTCAGATCCTCTGGAATGGGAGCTACAGTTTGTAAGCTGCTATGTGGATACTGGGAATTGAACCCAGTCCACAGCACTAGAAGCCGGAGAAGCCAATGCTCCTAACTGCTGAGAGCCTGCTCCAGGTCCACCTTCTCCTTTTAAAATAGAGTTCAGCATATTCACCTTACCAGGGTAGTTCTGACTTTGAGTATTTGGCATTATGTAGGTAGGGATTTTTCATTTCCTCTGTATTTAATGGCTTGTTTGTTTATTTACTTGCTTGTTGTCGGTGTGGTCTTTTTGTTTGTTTTGTTTTAAGGTGTCCAGTGATTTGAAGAATATTGACACAGAAGTTATTCCTAAAGCCAAGAGCCATGTGACTATCCGGAGGGCAGTTTTAGAAGAAATTGGAAATAAAGTTAGAACCAGAACCACTCAGGTGGCTAAGGTAACAAGGACAAGATGGCGTGTGCGGAGGGCCACACTGTACAGGGGATACACTAGTCATCCTGCCCTGCTCATTGGTCATCTTCCTTTATAGAAACCTCAGAACACCAAAGTACCAGTTCCGCCCACCAAAGTGACAAATGTCAACAAACCGCCGAAACCTACAGCTTCTGTGAAACCGGTGCAGATGGAGGCGCTGGCTCCAAAGGTAGGAGGTCCTGAACTTACAGTATGCATTTAAATCCTTTCATTTTAATTTTATGTGTATGGGTATTTTGCCTGCATATATGTCTGGGCACCATATTTGAGACTGATGCCCTATCGGGGGAAGAAAAGAAAGCGTCAGATCCCCTGTCACTGAAGTTACAGATGGTTGCAAGCTGACACATGGATGCTAGGAACCAACCTGGATCCTCTGCAAGAGCAGCCAGTGCTCTTAAACACCGAGTCATCTCCCCAGCCCCCAACTTGGTGATGCCTCAATTCCACATTAACGGTGGTCGCTATGACTAAGTAGCTCAGCTGGAGTTAGAGTCCCGAGCTAAGGGACTTGGTAGCTTACCCGTTTCCCATAGGTTCAAGAGTATACCTGCTCTCATACATAATTACTATGAGATAGATATTTCTGCATGCCAATATAGTAATAGGCACCCCCTATCTCTGTCTCTGTCTCCCCTTCCCTTCCCTTCCTACCTCCCTCCCTCCCTCTGTACACATCTGGAGGTCAAGAGGACAACTTTCTAGAGTTGTTTTTCTCCTTTCTCCATGTGGGTCCCAGGGTTTAGGTGGTGGCAGCAAGTGTTTTTAGTCACTGAACCATCTCACAGGGCTGATCTCCCCCCTCCCACACACACCTGTTCAGGCTGACCTCAAACTTAGAGCAGTCTCCTTGCCTCAGCCTCCCAAGTGCTGGTATTATAGGCATGTGTCACCATTATGCCTGGCCAATTAATATTTCATATATGACAGAAATAATCTGAAATGGGAGTTCCATTCAATATATTTAATGAGATACTGTGCACCCATAAATATGAATTGAATTAGTACAGCATTTAAAGTACAGCATTAAAATGTTTGGAACATTAAGTAACAAAATCAGATCATAGTATATATATATATATATATATATATATATATATACACACACACATACATATATATATACTGTATAAAGTCAGATTTGCTCTTAAACAGCTGCATGTATATAAAATATTAATCATAATTTTATTTTTAAATGTTGACTTTCATTTAAAAATTTTAGCCTTGCTGGTTGGTGGTAGTGCACAACTTTAATCCCAGCACTTGGTAGGCAGAGTCAGGTAGCTCTCTGAGTTTGATGGTCTACTGAGTGAGTTCCAGGACAGCTAGGACTACACAGAGAAACCCTGTGTCAAAAATTATTCAGGCTACTTAGGCAAGGAATGTAGCTCAGTTAGTAGAGGGTTTGCCTAGCATACAAGAAGCCCTATGTTCAGTGCCCAACACTGCATAAACCAGTCATGGTGGTACCTATCTATAATCCTACCAGGAGGATCAAAGTTCAGGGTCATCCTTAGCTGGAGTTCAAGGCCAGCCCAGGACATGTGGCCTTTTTCCCCCTAGACTATCACATAAGACTGAATCAAAGGAAAAAGGCATCTGTCTGTCCATCAAGATGGGCAGTAGCTCTCCTGCAGAAACTGTGCTTAGCACGCGAGAGGCCCGGGGGTCAGTCCTCAACATTGAAAAGTAAGAGTGGGGGGCTGGTGAGATGGCTCAGTGGGTAAGAGCATCCGACTGCTCTTCCGAAGGTCCAGAGTTCAAATCCCAGCAACCACATGGTGGCTCA
>NC_034599.1:65286462-65339199 GCF_900095145.1 Mus pahari | reverse complement strand
GATCCCATTACAGATGGTTGTGGGCCACCATGTAGTTGCTGGAAATTGAACTCAGGACCTCTGGAAGAGCAGTCGGTGCTCGTATCCACTAAGCCATCTCTCCAGCCCATGCTACTCTTACAGAGGTCTGGAGTTTGGTTCCTAGTACTCCTGTTGGGTGGCTCACATAACTTCAGCTTCCGGGGATTCAACCAGTGCCCTCTTCTGGCCTCTGTGGGCACCTGTACCAATGTGCAGAAAAGTCATCATTAAAGTATCTCCTGAATGTACTGGATGTTGTGACTTTAGAGATTACCAAGGATTAAGGTGTAGTTAGTTACTTCAGCTCAGACAAACTGATTTCAGAATCATAGTAGGCCAGGGACCATCAAGTCTTCGGTGTAGGTAGAAGAGCCCCACTCTGGCTGCAGTGCCCCCTTCCTGCCTAGTACTGACCATTACCTGCCCTATTTGCAGTCTCAGTTGCCACTGTGCAGACAGTCGCTGTAATTATGCACCCACCAGTGGATCATAGGAGTTCTAGGAACTTCCCTAGAGAGCTGTCGATCCATATGTCCGTGGAGGTGGATATTCCCAGAATCCTAGCTGTGCAAACCTTCTTGCTGTGTGAACAAGGCAGCTGCTTCTCAAATGGCTGAGACTTAATTCCAGCATTCACAGTAGTTATACATAGCATTTGGGGGGGGGGGGACCCAGTAGCTTTTTCCCCCTGAGTTATAAAGCCTGGTAAACACTGAATAGTTTGAGGGAAGAAGGCAGACAGAGCAGGAAGTGAGGGGTCTGGTTGGGAAGTTCACTCCATCCACAGCATCACAGAAACTGTGTGTGGGACCATAGATCCCCAAACTGAGAGGGCAGGGATGGAGGATCAGTTCAAGTTTAACCTGAGATAGACAAGACCCTGTCTCAAGAGAAAGAGAGGAAGGAGAGGGGGGGGGGAGGGGAGGAGAGGAGAGAAGAGAAGAGAAGAGGAGAGAGGAAGGAGAGAGAGTGTATGTGAGAGAGAGGGGGGGTGGAGGGGCTAGCTTGCTACAAGTGAAAGAAAAATAAGTACAGTGCTCTCAGTTTTTTTAAATAAAAGGAGTAAAATCTCCAGAAACAACCCTAAAACATGAAACAGATAGAGTGCGCAGAGCCAAGCCTCCTTGTTGCTACCTCTGGGTATGGAGGGCTGTATTCCTAACCTTAATCACAGTAAGTAAAGGCTTGAGCTGCCGAATGCTCAAGTGGTCAAGTTCATCTGTGGGGACTCAGAACAGTTCTTCCTGGAGCTTCACCCTGCTGCACTTTTTCTACCCTAAGTATTGAATTGCTGAGCCTGGTGGTCCAGCCAGGACAGCCCGGTGCTACACAGCAGACACTGTGACCTGCACCTTCTGACACTGCTGTCTAGACTTCAGCGGCCCTACTCACCCCACCCTGCCCTCCACATCTTCATTTTCTGATTGGACTTTTCAGTTGTCCCTGACAACCAATAGGCTTCCTTCTTAGTCTAGTGTGAAGGTTTTAATCTGCATACTACCATCATCAAAAAAGGGTTTTTGTTTTTGTTTTTTTGAGATAGGTTTTCTCTGTGTAGCTGTCTAGAATTTGCTTGGTGGACCAGGTTGGTGTAGAACTCAGATCTACCTGCCTCTCCTCCCAAGTGCACCACTATGCCTGGCTTAAGATTGCTTTTAATAATTAATTTCTAAGAGCACATGTTGAGTTGCTAATCCTAACTATTGTGCTTAAGCTTTGTGTTTATGATATTTTTTAACTGATAAATGACACTCCCAAGGAGCCATGTGACCTTTTGAAATACGTACACTCACACACACACACACACACACACACACACACACACACACACATTCACACACACACTCAGTATAATGTACAAACGAAGGTTAAACATTTATCTCCTTCCCTTTAGTTTTGGAAAGATGCACAGCATGTTGTAAGGTTGCTAAGAAGGAGACACAAAGGGCCAGTGCCTCGGGAACAGCACAGGTTGTCAGGAAAGGTCCTCTGGCGGGGTCTCTGTGGTAAGAAGCAGAACCCTTCAGCTTCCAGGCTGGGGTAGCTGTAGGGCAGAAAGGGGTTGGAATTCTTCCTTTCTGTTTGCAGTTGGCCATTGCTGAAGTTAAGTGCTGAGTCAGTAGGGGAGTAAGGTCAGTGCTGGGTTCCTGCTGGGAGGGCAGGAATCTAGAAAAGCAAGTCGCTTTAGCTCTTGGAGCCAAAGTTCTTTAGTTTCAGGAATTGTTGGTGCTCAGCTAAAGTGGAGAAGCTTTCCAGTGTGGCGTGGCCTTGACTAGCATCACCGTTGCCCTCCATTGTTGCCCTGCTGTGCCACAGCATACCTCTGAGAGCTCCCACCCTGCCCATCCCTCTGTACTCTCAGCCTCCAGGTCACAGGAGTGTGGAGACAAAGCACTGTCACCCTCTTGTTAGACGGTTACCTCTAGAGTTTTGAGGCAGGCTCCCACTGTGTAGCATAAGCTGGCCTTGAACTTACTATGTGCCCAGGCTGACCTAAGTAAACATTGATCCTCATGGCACCTCACCCATGTTCACTTAGTTAACCTCTGCAGCAGACACTACAGAGAGAGAGAGTGCAGTGGACCCACAGTACTTAGGGCAATGTGCAAACAGTAACGGAGTTCATTTTCTCCCAGGACGTGGCATCTCACTTATTCCAGTTCCCTGAGTGAGTGGCAGGCATACCTGTCTCACCCTGGTTGGTCTGCACCTTCCTTGGGATATACCTTTAAGAGGCACAGCATGTCTTGGTCAGCCTCCCCCTCACTCTCCATCCCTCATTGTCTACCATAAGACTAGAAAGTATTAATCTTCAACTTAATTAAAATTAAGTTGTGGTTTTGTTTTACTTTTTTGTTATTTCCGAATCATGTTCTCACTCTAGCCCAGGTTAACCTAGAACTCTACCTCAGGCTGGACCCTGGCTTACAGCTCTCCTTCCACCTCAGCCTCCTCAGTGATGAGATTACAGGCCTGAGTCAGCACACCCTGCTTTTAAACCTATGGATGGCATGAGCTATGAGCTGGGTTTGTGTTTTATTTCCTGAAAATGTATTCTGTATGATCTAGAAATCCTGCTAGGATTTTGAAACGGGCCACTTATTCTTTTTCAAATAATGCTTTATTTATACTATGTACAAGTTTTTGGTTTGTTGGAGTTTTATAAATAACCACCCTGTCAGCTGAGTATATAAAATACAGTGCTAAGTCTTTGCATCCTCCTGCTTTGTCTCAGACTGGAATATGCTCTTGTGCTTCCTGCTTGCCGGGGCCTTAATCAGAGGGAAGTAGTGGAATACATCCAACGTGATGGTAGGAGAGGCTATAGCCAGAGAGCTGCCAATTCCAGTGTTAGCGTCATCGCTGAGTACCTTCTGTGTGAGAGCTAATATAAGTGTGAGCAGAGCTAGCTGACTAAAGACACGGAAGCTTGCCAGGACACAAAGAACAAGCCACATGCCATGTAAAGGCCATGCAGGATGCCAGGGACAGGGTCTCCAGTGGGATGGTGACTCATGTCTTCCACTTATTGGTGTAATGGTGTAGGATCCTCCTCCCGCCCCCGAGGATGTCTCCATGAAGGAAGAGAGCCTCTGCCAAGCTTTCTCTGATGCTCTGCTCTGCAAGATTGAAGACATAGATAACGAGGACGGGGAGAACCCTCAGCTCTGCAGTGACTACGTGAAGGACATCTACCAGTATCTCAGGCAGCTTGAGGTAGCTGGGCCTTTCTGCTTGGGATACACAAGCAGCGTGGACTTTACAGGGTTGTGTGGGGAAAGATGCCAATTTGTTAAACTTTCAAATTCCACCAACAGGTTTTACAGTCCATCAATCCACACTTCTTAGATGGAAGAGATATAAATGGACGTATGCGTGCCATCCTGGTGGACTGGCTGGTCCAAGTCCATTCCAAGTTTCGGCTTCTGCAGGAAACTCTGTACATGTGCATTGCCATCATGGACCGGTTCCTGCAGGTGAGTGCAGCTGCAGCGGCGAGGTGCTCACAGCCCTGTGAACATGGCCTTGATGCTTCTCCGTGGAAAGCTGAGATGCCAGAGAATCTCTGTTGCTATGATGGGAAGTAGGACAAAGGTGTCAGGCCTCTTATGTCACTGACCAACTCTGAGCACTCCTATTAGCCCGGGAGCAAATGCTCTGGGACACACATGCACAGTGTCCTTTCCTGAAGTGCTTGAGAACAGAATTTTTTTTTTTTTTAATTTGATTTGATGTGCACATGGAAGTATCTTGGGGATAGACTTTGAGTCTAATCCTGAGGTCATGCATGTATATACCTTATACTACCAACCTAAAGGTAGTCTAATGCACTAGTTTTAGTATGCTTTGACTACAGCTTGCATATAAAGAGAGGTATTGCATTTTTCACACAGGGGTATCATGTTAACATTCAAAACACTTTGGATTTTGGATCATTTTGGGTTTAGGAGTTTTGGTTTATGAATGGGTGTTCAATGGGTCCTGTATAGCTGCAGTCATTTATTATGGGAAGTATACCATTGCATGTCACAGGAGTCAGCCAGAGTCGCTGGTGTTAAAGCCCTGCTGCCTACACCGTTTTCAACATCTGATGCTCTTCAGTGTCAATGTGCCCTTATCTTAGAATGAGCTGAGTGAGAATATCTTGGCTCAGTGTGGCATTGAATCACCATAGCGATGAGAGGGCACTTCTTCCATAAACCGAGCAGGGACCCATGTGTTGGGCAGACTGAGACTCTAGGGGCCAGGAGGAGGACTGTAGGGAGTGCTGCCTCTGAACTATTTATCAGCAGTGGATGCACAAGCTGTTAGTGGGTACCAGAGGCTTCAGATGCAGTCTTTTACTTCCCCGCTGCTGGCAGTGGAGCCCCACAGCTTTGAGCCTGTGAGGCAAGCAACGCTAACTCCGCCCCTAGCCCTTTGATGCCACAGGAAACAGGGTGTCATCCACATCAGCACCCTTGAAGACTGTACTGATTTAAAAGTCAGTGAAATAGGGTTAGGTCAAGTACAATATGGGGACAGTTATCACTTGTATTCATGGCTGTGAGATATTTCCAGAAACTTAACCAAGAGAGTGTATGGTTCTCAGTACACACTGGGCAGGAAAATGGAGTAATATTTTGTGTAGATTTCCAGTAATGAAAGCAGAAGCAAGAAGAGCAAAGTCCCAGTTAAAGAGAACTTGAAACAACCCGTGCTTTCTTTGTGTACATTTGGGGCACTGGTGTACCATAGCACACAGGCAGAGGTAAGATGACAGCGTGGGAGTTGGTTCTCAGCTCTGCAGTGTGCGTTTCAGGGACTGACCTTGGGTCTTCAGGCTTAGCAGCAGGCACCGTTAGCCACTGAGCTGCTCTCTGCTCCTCACCTTGTTTGAAGAAATGTCATTCACTTGGTGCGTGTGCAGCACTGTGGAGGGAGGCAAGAGGCCAGCTTTTGAGAGTTGGTTCCCTCTGCCTACTGTGTGATTCCAGAGCTTGAGCTCAGGGCCACGCCTGTGCTGCTGAGCTGTCTCACCAGCCCCGGGTTAGGAAGTTTACAGCACACACTTAAACACTGTAGTGCAGTGCCACAGACTGGACCTAACTTGGGCCAACTCTGAAGCACTGATGAGTGTTTTCTCTAGTGTTTTCTCTTGATTTAACTGCAGAGGTTCTTCAAGGTAGGTGACAGTTGCTCTTCAGTTCACACTTTTGCAGTGATCTGAATATAGTGTATACTCACTGAGGACAGGGCAAGATCACTGTGGACACTTGGGACCATTACCTAAAGCTCTACGGTCAGGTTATCTGTTGTATAAATGACCTTTTCAGGATTTGGGGAAGGACCCAATGACATAGTGTTGGAATCCCATCACTGTGCTCAGCATGGTTACTGAAGTGACAGTGGCGTGCTTTGTGATGGCTCTTACGGCCACATTCAGGTCTCCCGTGTCCTGCAAGAGCCTGGCTTCTTCACACCGTTTCCCCCCCCCCCCCCCCCAGCCTCAGTGGAATCGGAGTCAGTGGTAACTGGCGGTGTTTGTTTCTCAGGCTCAGCCGGTCTGCCGGAAGAAACTGCAGCTGGTGGGGATCACAGCTCTGCTCCTGGCTTCCAAGTATGAGGAGATGTTTTCTCCAAATATCGAAGACTTTGTTTATATCACAGATAATGCTTACACCAGTTCCCAAATCAGAGAAATGGAGACTCTGATTTTGAAAGAGTTGAAATTTGAGTTGGGCCGACCTTTGCCACTTCACTTCTTAAGGCGAGCCTCCAAAGCCGGAGAGGTGAGTACCACCATCTCTGTGGGGAAGTTGATTGTGCTCAGTCTCAGCCCAAACTACAAGCCAGTGGTTTTCAACCTGTGGGCTGCAACCCCTTTGGGGAGTCAAACAACCCTTTCACAAGGGTTTCATATTAGATATCCTGCGTATCAGATATTTACAATTCATAATAGTAGTGAAATTACAGTTATGAAGTAGCAAAAAAATTGTTCTGGTTGGGGGTCAGCACATCATGAGGAGCTGTAGTAAAGTGTCACAGCATTAGGAAGATTGAGACCCGCTGCTCTAAGAGAAAGCTTTAGAGAGCTTTGATACTTGATTCACTGGGTTTTATTTTTTGTTTTTTAAAGATTTACTTATTATTATATCTAAGTACACTGCATCTGTCTTCAGAGGCACCAGAAGAGGGAGTCAGATCTCATCACTGTGGTTGTGAGCCACCATGTGGTTGCTGGGATTTGAACTCAGGACCTTCGGAAGAGCAGTCAGTGCTCTTAACCACGGAGTGATCTCTCCAGCCCTATTCACTGGGTTCTTGAGAGAGGTGGGAGTTAAGTGGGTCAAGTTCAAAACCCTCACAGTGTGCTACATTCTCCTAGGTGGATGTTGAACAACACACTTTAGCCAAGTACCTGATGGAGCTGACACTCGTCGACTATGACATGGTGCATTACCATCCCTCTCAGGTTGCAGCCGCTGCTTCCTGCCTGTCTCAGAAGGTGCTGGGCCAAGGAAAATGGGTGAGTGGGAGAAGGCTGCATATCATGGGAGACCTTGTGATATGAACTCAGGTCCCTCTGCTTGCAAGGCTCATACTTTACTGAGCCCACACAGCTAATTCTCTACTCTGAATTTGCCATGTGTATGTCTGGACCCTATCTGTCAGTGAGGCAGGTTCCACTCTGAGAAGAGGATCGGTACTCAAGAGGGAGCGTGCATGTTTGTTTCCACACTGCCTCGTTTTCCAGCAAGGGGTGGAAGTTGCTTGTTGCTTGGCACAAGCAACAGACCCGTGCACACAGCTTTCAAACATGCATGAGCACTTGGTCTGCTAGAGCCGAGAGCCTCTTCCCACCCTGCGCTAGGCCTGTCTCAGGACAGCCATGCTGTATGTGCTGGGGAGGTGGTTAGGCAGGACTGCGGGTTTACGAGGTAAGAATTTTACCACTGCTTTTAAAAAATGTATTTGAGTGTGTTGGAGATTGACCTCAGGCTCTCACACAGCTGCATCTCCAGCCGCCTGTTATTACGTTGATCCAGGGTTTCTCTACGATGCCCTGTTTGGCCTTGACCAGTCAGTCGCTGGGATGTAGGCCTGCACCAGCCCAGCTCCCTCACAGCTCTTACCTGGGAGATGTGGTATGTGCTCTCCAGAAGGGAAGAAAGAATTCTTTGGCTCTTCATGTCTTCTGTATGTGTTTTAGAACTTAAAGCAGCAGTATTACACAGGCTACATGGAGAGCGAAGTACTGGAAGTCATGCAGCACATGGCCAAGAACGTTGTGAAAGTCAATGACAACCTCACCAAGTTCATCGTAAGTGCTGGGGTCCTGATCCTGGGAAGGCATTAGATTCTGAGCTGTGTGAACACATGTTCTAGCAAGCATGGCTGTCATAGCAGAGTCTCTAAGGAATGGGATGTACTCATTGGTTCACCTAAGGTCAGTGTGCAGTCAGCCAGCCCATGGATTCCCACACCTGTATCAGCATCTTGCGTAGGTCACACTCACTAGTTTGTATGTCACATACTCCATCAGCATCCTGATTGGGTACCCAGCAAGCCAGCAAGGCTGTTACCCATGGGTCTGGGAAGAGAGCCCCCTCTAGTGGCCTCAAATTCAGCAGGTCTTAAACTCAGCCTTTTTGATAGGTTCCTAGTGAACAAACATGGAGAAGGAAGAAAGAACTGTGGGGGAAACGGGAAGTGTTATGCCTGTGGGACACAACAATCAGAATACCCCTAAGGGTCCAGTGACAGAGGACAGAGCACTTGTGACCTCCCTGCATGATCTGCCTGCTGACTCTTAGGTCTGGTGTGACTGCGAACTGTGGAAACACAGAAGCTGGGATTTGGAAAGCACTAATTGCTGCACACTTTTAGTGCCATTTAAAAAAAAAACCATATAGGTATTTTGCCTATCACATATATGCCAGGTGCCCGTAGAGGCCAGAAGAGTCTGATTCCATAGGACTGAAGTTATAGGTGGTGGTAGGCCATTGGATGCAGGTGCTGAGAATCGAACCCAAGTCCTCTGGAAGAGCCACCAGTGCTCTCCATCTCCCCAGTCCTCATTTCTAGTTTGTGGCTGCCCTTCCCAGTAGCACTTACCAATGACAGAGAGCCCTCACCCTTCTGAGAGCTCCTGTACTTCAGACCTTGAAACTACATTTCCAGCCAGGCAATGGTGGTGTACACCTTTAATCCCAGCATTTAGGAGGCAGAGGCAGGTGGATTTTTGAGTTTGAGGCCAGCCTGGTCTACAGAGTGAGTTCCAAGATGGTCAGGGCTATACAGAGAAACCCTGTCTCAACCCCCCAACCCACCCCCTACCCCCTAAAAAAAAGAAACTATGAAACTATTTCCCCTACTGGCGATGTGACCAGCAGGGTTGGAGGAGACAGCCTGGTGCAGGGTGTTGTGAGGGAGAGACCCAGGATTGTGTGTCATCAGACTCTCTAGAGATGGCAGTCACAGCCCTTACACTGTGGGGTAGACTAGGTATGCTGGGAGCATACTTAACCCCTGCTGGCTTCTGCAGGCTGTCAAGAACAAGTATGCCAGCAGCAGACTCCTGAAGATCAGCACGATCCCTCAGCTGAACTCGAAAACCATCAAAGACCTGGCCTCCCCTCTGCTGGGCATCCCCTAGGCAGCCGGACTTCCATCCTGCATTTCTCAGATCTGTATATATTTTACTCTAGTTTACATCACATACCTCTTCTCAGACTAATTTTCTAATTGTGTATTGATGAAAAATAAAGCTATTGATTTTCTTATACTATCCTGTGTATATTTATATAATCTACACTGAAGGAATATAGAATGGCCTACCATAACTCTGCTCTGTATTGAAGGAAAATAAAGCTATTGATTTACTCAAGGTATCCTGTGTATATTTATATAGTCTACACTGAAGAAATGTAGAGTGATAGACCCAGTTTTGGCTTTTGAATGGGCAAACAGCTTTCCATCCAGATGAACCTTGGCTAGTGGTCCATGCATTCCTTTTAGTCTTTAAACTTTATAAAGTCATAGGTGAGTGTCAGCATTCAAGACCAAGCCAATAGAAGAAATAAGCTGTTTTTACCAAAGCCTAACCCAAGATAGTCCCTGGCTAGATTTGGAGTGGACACCTGTATCCACAGTCATCTGCTTTTGTGCCTGTAAATGGAGGGAGACACCCCCCCCCAACACACACCAAAAAAACCCAAAAAACAAAAACAAAACCCCCAAAACTTAGAACTCTTTTTCTTTAGGCTCTGCTAACAAGAGGACTCTAAATATAGGTGGGGGATGTAAATGTCTCAGAATATTGGGGCCATGCCTCCTGACAAAGGTTTTTGAGTAGGTGAGGTTCTAATTCTGCTTGAGAAGGCAGCTGAGTTCAGAGGAATCCTGGGGTATGAGGCTTCTTGGTCAGGGCTCTCTGCTAATATCCACTAGTCTGTGCACATCCAGCCGCAACAGGAACAGCCAGTACTAGCTAGTCTGTCCCACTGCTCAGTCCCCTGCACCTCCTGTTTTCTCCTTTATTCTTCCTCAGGGCCACACTGCCACTTGTCCCTGGCCATAGGGACTCAGGGCCAGGTCTCCTATTAACATTTGTTAATGTTGCCAGTCCTTAAAACACTTGGTTTGCCCTGAGAGCCACTTTCTTGTGAACTACAGCAGCCCTACAAGATGCCAGAAGTTTACTGAGCATATGTAGGTGTGCTGGCCACTTCCCTGCTAGAGCCTCACATGATCTCACACCCAGGGTTAGAGCATTTCCAGTGGTCAGGAGCTCACCCAAGTTCACAGAGTTGGAGGCAGGTAGATTTCGAAAAACCAGCCAGTGGTCTACTAAGAAGAGCCTAGAGCAAAGATTCATCATGAATAGTTTCTACTGAGTTTAGAATTGGAGTTCTGCCTCATTCTGGGACCTATCTACCTACCAATTTAGATATTCTCCCAGTGTTAGTCATTTGCAGAATTCCCAGAGAAGCAATTCTAATTACTAACCACAGCTGGTAAGCAGGGTTGGCCGCTCTCACCTTTGCCTCTGGTGACCATCACATTTCTATCTGGGTGAGCAGGCTGGAAGCTTTTGGGGGAGCTTTACACCTGTGATGGGACCCTGAGTCTAGTGTCACCAACTAAAACAGGTTTACTTACAGTTCACGGGCCCTTTAAGACCGGCCAGCAAGGTTTCAGGTACTCAATGGGCCTGTATTCCTGCCGAGGCTACTTGGCATCTATTCTGCCTTCTTCCCAAGAGGGACTGGCTAATCTCATTTACCTTCCCTACTATAGTTCACTATACAGCCATAAGGTCAAGGCTTCACGGTTGTGCAAGTAGCAACTGTACCAGAAAGCAGTCACAGGGTGGATCTCAACTGGGAGAGGTCCAGAGTCATCCCTCGTGTCAGGTGATCGATCTGTTTGGGAGGAGAAGTTTGAATATCTCTAAACTTGAATAGTCCCAAAGATTGAATACCTCTCAGGACACTTGTCAACAAGAATAGAATAATAGTTACCCTCTGACCTCAGGAGATGCCCCTGGCCATGGGAACCAGGAGAGGGGCAGACTAAGGGGTGGTACCTGAGGTCGAAAGGCAGGAGGAGGGGCAGCTCTACACACGTTTTACTATGGGAAGCCGGAGCCAGGTGGTGGTGCCACACACAGTTAATCCCAGCACTCAGGAGACTGAAGCAGGTGGCCGAGTTCAGAGCCAGCCTGGTCTAGAGAGCGAGTCCCAGGACAGCCAGGGCTACACCGGGAAACAATGGGAAGCCAGAACCTAGAATGAGAATCACCCCAGGACCTGAGAGCATGGCTTGGGAGCCCCAGCGATGAACTGTTTGCTGTTCTCATGACCCTGCAGCAGTTGAGTGACGTGACACCTAAAGTGCTCCCCTGATGACTCCAGGGACTGCCAGAAAGGGTTTTCTATATTGATAACACCTGCCAGAAATTGTGAAGCCTTAGGAAACGTGGGCCTGCAGTAGCACCCTAAGTTTCACCAGTCCATGCCATGATCTGCTCCCAGGTCAGATACTTTATGCCTTGTTGGTTTATTAAGTAATTACCAATTCAGACAGGGACCACCTTCTTACCTTCCAGCTTATACTTAGGCCAAGCCTATGTGTGGGAGATAGTAGGTGTTCCTTAAGGCTAGATCCCCAATGGTTAAAGGCACACTCAAGGGGAGGCTTAGCCAATGCCTACCCATCGATAAGACAAATGATATGTTGGAACATTTTCCAGAACATGTCCTTCTCTAGAGCATCCTCAGAACACTTTTCCAACACAGACAAAGGTACCGCCATCCTCTCTTTCCTCATCAGTAATTGTGGAAGGAGGTGGAGCCTGTTTGCAATATGATTCTTCAATACCCTCTGACCTTAATGAATTCTTGATCTTATCCTGCCTATCTGTGCAAGATGCACCATTCAAAAAACCTGGAGAAGACATTCCCTTAGCCCTTTTCTCTAACTTGTTATCTGTAAGCACTTAGGATAAGCACTCACATTGCTCAGTACAATCCAAATAATACAGCATGCCCTTTATCCTTAGCCTGCTCATCTCAAGGCAACTGGAAAGTGGAAACAAGCTATGGGGCAGAAACAAAAGCAGTCAGCAAAGGGGAAAGAATAGAGATAGACTTGGCGGTGATGGGCAGGAAGAACAGGCTTTAAGACCCTGCAGAGCCCCCCACCTCCAGCCTCTCTCCCAGTCAAGTGAGTCCTTTGTAACTGAAAATCGATCCTGAGGTGGACTGTCCTCTCTCATTTTCTCATGGGTTGACTGTTGCAGTCCTGGGGATGGAAGCCAGGCAGGCCTTTATGAGTTCTTAGGCAACAGCCCTTTGGCCAGCACGGACCCCCATAAGCCAGGAGAACTGCAGGCTCCATGTCTCCTGCAAGACCAGGGGCACCTGGGCTGGAGAAGTACGTGTGGAGGGGGCAATTTCAGGGTTGGGGGTCATCTGCCTACGGGCCAGCTAAAGGAGACCTTGTTCCTACCACCCAGCCCTCCCCTGGCCTTCACAGAACCGTGATAACGATTTGAGAGAGTAGTCGGACCTCCCTGGAGAGCCCCAAGGAAGCACAAGGACAGGGGCGCCAGTGTGGAGACAGGACTTACCCTGCTAGTCACCATTATTTGAATTTCAGGCACTTCCTATCAAACTCACAGCAAGCGTGGAATCACGTCTTTCCTGCATCTGAAAACTTAAGATTTGCTGAATGGCTCAGGAAACAAAGTTGACAAGTCTTTGGGCCTTCACTTCCTCCAGACAACCAAACACCAGTTGCTTACTCTTGGCCATGCATGGCTCAAGAGCCAGGTGTCAGGCTAGGAAACCATCAGGGCGAGGCGTGGCCCCAGGTGTACTGAGCGTGGAGTCCGCTCTCTTCCTTCTTCCTCCCTAGGAAAATGGTCAGGTCCTTGGGGTCCGGTTTGCCTTTTCTCTTGGCTTAGGAGTGGCAGCCTAAGTGTCCGCCCTGGTTCTCAGGGGAAAAAAAAATCATCTTCCAGCTGTAAAGCCTCAAAGTACCCCGACCTCCTACTCCCAGGGGAGGCAGGGGCTAACCAGGGCGTCCTCTCAGTCGGGAGGGACCTTCGGAGTGCCGGTTGGGTCACGGCTACTTTCCAGGGCCTTCCTCAAGATTTTCAGTCAGGCACGTGTGACCTTGAGTAGAGATCCTCTCAAATTCTGGACGGGAGATTCACAAGAAATGTAACAGGGTTGCTGGTGGCTCTCGTGGGTTTGCTGAACCCATTTCCTGGCGCAGACAGAAGAAAGGAATGCTGGGAAGGCAAGACCAAGCTCCAGACAAGGGGATGCAAAAGCTTTATTTACCCTGTTGGGCAGCTCGGCTCCTCTCCTCAGTGGTCCTATTTAGAGATCCTGCCCCACACCAACCACCATTGCCTGCCTGCGGTCTCTTCTCACAAGGCCACACACATGTTGGCAACGTCAAATGAGTGGATGACTGTAAGTAGCCTCACCTGTTCCCTTGTTGCTGCAATAGAAACAGCTGGCTCACTTGGGGTAAGGCCTACCATCACAGGGACTCTCATGATGGATGAGACTAGAATGAGCAGCCAAGTTGGGGTGACAACTGACTTTTGACAGACATCCTGTTGTGGTAAAACTGGGATGGCCTTTCGTGGTGTGCTGTTTTAGCTCCAAGTGGGTGACACACTTCCACCATGTCTTACATTCTCTTTATTGCTGAGGATGGAACGCCAGGTCTGGCATGTCCAGCAAGAGTGTACTACCACTGAACTACACCCCGCTCTCTTTAAGATGCATCCCCTCCCCCACAGGGACATGATATGTTCCAACCACTGATGTAAAACAAAGAAAAATTATAAACCTAGTCTCTCTCTCTCTCTCTCTCTCTCTCTCTCTCTCTCTCTCTCTCTCTCTCTCTCTCTTAAATGAATGAGCTCTTGTCTCCAAGTATGTGTATGTACCATGTATGTGCCTGGTGCCCATGAAGGTTGGAAGAGGGCATTAGATCCCCTGGAATTGGAGTTACGGACAGTCAGGAGTTGCCATGAAGGCGCAGGGAAACAAATGTCCTCTGGAAGAACAGTCAGTGCTGTTAACTGTTGAACTTCATAGTGTCTCTTATAGTGACTACTTCCTAACAACTTGATTTGAGAAGACATTAACTGTTTTGAGGAAAAGACTCAGACCCATCAAATGTTCTAATTTTTTTTTCAGAATTCACCTGTGCTCCGAGCTTCACAGTGACGTTTAACTCTGTGGCACTTTGGATGAAAATGGCCGCCATAGGTTCCCAGAGAGTGGCATTATTTGGCAGGATTAGGAAGTAAGGCCCTGTTAAAGTAGGTATGGCCTTATCAGAGGAAGTATGTCACCAGGGGAATGGGGAGTGTTCTTGGAGGTTTCAGAAGCTCAAGCCAGGCCTAGCAGCTCACTCGCTCTCTCTTCCTGCTGGTCCAGAGATGCCGATGTAGAATCTCTTGCCTTCTTCTCCAGCACCATGTCTGCTTGCATGCCACCATGCCTCCCGCCATGATGACGATGGACTAAACCTCTGAACCTGTAAGTGGGCCCAGTTAAATGCTGTTGTCCTGGTGTCTTCTTCACCGCGGTAGAAACTCTAAGACACTCAACACTGCCTCAACTGAGAGCACATGGTGAAAGCCGCTTTCTGCCTAACAGCAGATCCCACAGTCTGGTCTCCTGTGATCTGCTGTGTAGAAAATGTCAGGAACAAGAGGGAGACCTGCTTCCAGTGATGGCTGGCTTCTCCCCGTTCTTGAGAAGGTCAGGGCTGCCTGATAAGGATTTCTGTAAGTCTCAAACTTGTGTGTGTGTGTGATATTAAACATCTTTATGGTTTGAAATCCTATTACAGAGTTTTATAAATAGCCCTTGTTAAGTTAGCAGAAGCTCGTTCCCATGGCAGCCTTGGACCAGCTTCCTTCAGAATGAACAGTAAGGAAGTGCAACCAAGGAACAGAGTTTTCCTAGCACCAAAAGTCTGCAACTTCTCAAGGATGCTGGAGTTCAGCTTCTCTCTAAAAGATGACAGATTGTGTGTGCACGTGCATTCAAATTCATGTAGGATCCAGGGGACGACCCTGGCTGTCAGGAGAGGGTGGCTTGTACACATGTATGCATGTGCATGTGGAAACTGGAGGACAATCTTTGATGTCATGAAAGGGTAGATTTTTGTGAGCATATTCCATATAATGTCCTTATGTATTTGTCAGGGTTCTTAGGAGGAACAGAACAGATTGTGGTTTTGTGTGTGTGTGTGTGTGTAATTTACTGGAGTGGCTTACAGGCTGTGATGTAGCTAGCCCAACAATGGCTGTCAACCAACACAAAATCCAAGAATCCAGTAGTTCACAAGGCTGGTCTTCAGTGTATGCCAGAATCTTGAAGTAGGTTCGAATGTCAGTACAGGAACAGACTTGCCAGTGAGAAGTGAGAGCAAGCACGCAGGGAGAGATAGTTTCCTTCCCCGTGTCCTTTCTATAGACTGCCAGCAGAAGGTGTGGCTCAGAGTAAAGATGGATCTTCCTACTTCGAATTTTTTAATTACAACAACAAAAAATTCACAGGTGTACCAAGCCACTTGGGTTTCAGCTAATTCCAGAAGTAGTCAAATTGACCACCAAGAAGAGCCAACACACTTTGCTACATTTTTTCTTAAACATTAAATGCCCCGACTTGGGCTGGAGAGATGGCTCAGCGGTTAAGAGCACTGACTGCTCTTCCAGAGGTCCTGAGTTCAATCCCCAGCAACCACATGGTGGCTCACAACCATCTGTAATGGGATCCAGTGCCCTCTTCTGGTGTGTCTGCAGACAGTGACAGTGTACTCATGTACATAAAATAAATAAATAATTCTTTTAAATGCCCTGACTCAGGAGCTTTTAGGGTGTCATGAAGGACTTTTAAGACTCTTATGCTGAATAATGCAAAAGCTGAAGTGTTCCACATGAGTAAGTGAAACATATAAGTGGTAAAAATCAAAATCATGCTATAATAAATACCCTGACATCCCAAAACTAGAGGATTCGACATCTTGGCCACAGCAGGCAGGACCATGGCTTGACTCTGGTTAGTGACTGACATTTGATGCCATGTTACCCATGCAGATGAGTTCTCCCTCACAGGCTGGAAAAGATCAAGGCACCGCTCAGCACAGTCTCCCGTACACAGGAGGTAGCTTATGAATTTGTTCGGAAGCTCTGTTTAGGTTCCTTTGAGTGGTTTGTTTGCTTGTAGACAGGCTCTCACCTGTTCCACGCTGGTTATGCTGCTGAGGAGAAATTTGAACTCCTGATCCTCCAACTCATATTTCCCAGGTACTCATCACCGTGCTGAGTTTATGGAGCTGCATGTCCCTTTTTAATCATTTACAATCATCATCATCATCATCATCATCATCATCATCATCATCAGGGATGAATGTTCTGTCTGTCTGTATAGTGGTATATCATATGTAAGCCTGGTGCCTGTGGAGGCTGGAAGAGGGTATCAGATCCCTTGGATCTGAAGTCACAGATGGCTGTGAGCCACCATGTGGGTTCTGAGAATCGAAGCAAGGTCTTCCGGACGTGCTTTTAGCTGCCGAGCTGCCTCTCCAGCCCCCTCTTTAATGATCTGATTCTCCTGTTATACTTCAAGGATAGAGAGCAAGGACAGAAACTTCTTAAAGCATAAACTGATATTAACTTTTCCTGCTCACAAGCTGCTTATCCCAGACATTTGTGACAGTCATGGAAAGTGGGGAAACAATGGTGGCTATGACCATACCACTGGCTTTGTTTTTAGGAGGAAATTATAACCCACAATAAATGTCATGAAGGAACAAGGCATTGCACTGACTCCGTTACATTTATTTAGGAAGTAAGGAAGGACGGCAGAGGGGTCACAGGAGAATTACCTACAGGGAGAGGGTAAGGGGGTCTGAGGGACTGTGCAGGAATGCAATGACTGTTTCTCTAGGCAAAGAGGAGAGGGCGCGTCTGTAAGTACCTGGTGCAAGTCCTGTAATAAAACCTCCCTTCATGAATAGGTACAGTGGAATACTACCTGCTGCATTCATATGTGCTTCTAGATTTTTCTATATACAGTATATGATCACTTTTTATAAATGTACAGCTTGGGGGGGCTCTTTCTTATTATAAGCACAGCATTAAACATAAAACCAACATGGGCCAGCCACATTACAAGCAAAGACCAAGAGAAAGCAAGACCATCAGTCTAGCACCCAACTTCTTCCCACCAGCAGTCTTAGTGGCCCCGGCTCCCACGGGCTCAGAAGGATGGCCTGCCCGCCCTTGGCAGTGACAGGTGAGTGCCTGTTCACACCAAGTTCTGACTCCAGAGGGTGGGTTCTCCCCGAGGGAGGGTTAGCAGAGAGGAATGTATCAGGTACTGAGAGAGAGAGGAATGAATGAAGTGTGCTCTTCAACTAAAGGCACTTGTCACAGAGTCACCGCCTGCTGTCCCCTGGACCTGGTGAGTGGGCAGGAGGCTGTGGGATAGATACCAGGCAGCCCCCGAGACTTACACCAGATTTAAATACAATAAATAAATCTTAGTGGGTGGTGGTTTTTGCCCTCCTGGGAACTAGACTACCTTTTAGGATCATTTATGGAGTGACACTCCTTGTCCCTAACCCAAGCTTTTCTGTGTCTTCCATGTGGAAGGTGTCAGAATAGCTTCAGGCCTTGGTGTAGCAGTTGCTCACTGTGGATCAGAAGGGGAGTCCCCAAAAAGTCCCCTCCCCAGTCCACGCCTGGAGCTCCTCCGCCTGCATGTCAGTTTCCGGGCGCCTCAGATCTTGGTGACGTAGTTGTTAGGAAACAGGCCCTGCTTGCCTCGTAGTCTACCCGTCCACCAGCCAGAAGGATCTGTGGAGGTGACAGTACAGGTGAGTATGGCTGCATGCCTGTTCTCACGGGCTAAGGTGACTTGGTTCCATTCATAGTTTCTTCCTTCTGTGTTTTATCTTGTTGGGAAAAGGTTTCTTTTACAGAATGACCTGCTCCAGGGCTAAAGATGTGGCTCTGTTGATAAAGAGCACTGTTTAACATGCATGAAGCCTTGGGTTCCATCCCTAGCACTGCATAAGCCACTATGGTGGTACGTGGTTGTAATCCTAGCACTCGGGAAGTGCAAGGAGGAAGATCAAAAGGTCAAGGCTATTCTTAGCTACATAGCAGGTTTGAGGCTAGCCTGGGCTACATGAGACCCTATCTAAAAAAGAAAAAAAGAAGCCAGGTGGTAGTGGTGCATGCTGTTAATATCAGAACTTGGGAGGCAGAGGCAGGTATATCTTTGAGTTTGAGGCCAGCCTGGTTTACAGAGTTGAGTTCCAGGACAGCAAGAGCTACACAGAAGAAAAAAAAAGAAAAGAAAAGAAAAGAAGCAAACATCAGTCCAGCCTTGAAAATAAAAATAAAAAAAAAAAAAAAATAAAAAGAGAGAGAAAAGGTGACTTCTTCTTTTTTTATTTTTTTATTTTTTATTTTTGGTTTTTTGAGACAGGGTTTCTCTGTGTAGCCCTGGCTGTCCTGGAACTCACTCTGTAGACCAGGCTGGCCTCAAATTCAGAAATCCGCCTGCCTCTGCCTCCCAAGTGCTGGGATTAAAGGCATGTGCCACCACTGCCTGGTGACTTCTTAAAATAAGACATGGAACTGCACCACCAGTCAGAATCCTTTAGGTAGGAAGTCTGCAGAGCAGATGTGAGACACCTGTAGCTGTGAGCCCTGTAGGACCCACCCTGGCCAGGCGTGTCCAGCATAGAGCAGCCTGCCCAGGGGCATCGTGGTGCAGGAAGACTCTGAGGCCCCGCTATCCTGTCTTTCAGCCGCTCTCACCATTCCCTGCCTGAGCACAGATTCTGTTCTGGGGAGAGGTGGTTCTGCCTCAATGCTGAGCACGCCTTCCCACCTTCAGTGCAGTTCTGTCTTGGCTGCGTGGCTCTTTAGGTTTTTTTTTTTTTTTTTTTGTAGTTTATCAACACCCCTGTCTTCTGTAGCCCAGGTGGTCTCAAGCTTCCTACATAATAAAGGGCGACCTTGAGCTTCTGCCTCCCCTGCCTCTCCTGCCTCCTCCTCCTCTTGACTTCTGGGATCTCAGGCATGTACCCACATATGTGGTTTGATGCAGTGCAGGAAATCGAACTCAGGACCTTCAGCTAAACTCTACCAGCTGAGCTATGTCCTCCCCCAGCACCCATGATTTTCTGGCTTTGAAGATCTCTACAGTTTGGGGAGATCCTTTCCACAGTGATTAGGAACAAGATTCTGACATACTTCTGGGACATTTGTTTGTTTGTTTTTTTTAATACACATACATGTTTATTTGGCTTATTATCTTGGTTTGGTGGGATGAAGAATAAATCTGAAGCAATTATTTTGAAGTGAGGGGTGAAGGATTAAGATAATTACTGCCAAGTGTCTCCACTTATTCCCTTTTTCAGAAGACATTCCCAGAAACTGAAGAGGGGAGGGTACTTATCTCCCTAGCATGTCTCACCAGGGTGACAAACTCAGAAAGTTCTAAAAATTAAGCTTCTAGTTACTCATTTGGTGGGAAAACTGGACCTGACCTGATGTGGACTTGTCTGGGAAATTTCCTCCAACTGCGTGTGAAAGTTCAAGGAGTCACATCGTAGATATGTATGTGTGTATGTTTATATGACGTCCATGATACGGTTATATGATGTCTGTGAAGTCATGAATACACACTTGTATACAACTTCCACCCCCTCCCTTAAAAGGGCATTTAAGAAAAATGACTTAGATGTGTCTGATAGGCCAGGGCTGTGGGAACCTGAGGCAGGGGGATCACAAGTCTGAACTTATGCCTGGGAAATAGAGTGAATTCTAGACCAGCTTAGAACACCTAAGTGAGACTCCACACTAAAATAAGAGGCCCAGAGACTGAGCAGAGCCCAGTGTAGCCTGCTCGCCTTGTAGACACAAGGCCTGCTGTTCAATCTTTGGCGCTATAAAGATTTTGATCAAACAGCTCGAGGTCTCCCTTCCCTCTACCTCTGCCTACACCAGTGGCTCTCAACCGTGCTAATGTTGTGACACCTTTAATACAGTTCCTTATGTTGTGATGACCCGCAACTATAAAATCATTTCGTTCCTACTCCACAACTGTAACTTTGCTACTGTTATGTGAATCATAACATAAATATCTGATATGAGCCCTGTGAAAGAGTCATTTGGCCCCCAAAGGGGTCATCTGGTGGTCTGAATAGGTATGGCCCCCATAGATTCATTTGTTTGAATGCTTGACCCATAGGGAGTGTCACTACTGGGAGGTGTGGCATTGCTGGAGTAGGTGTGGTCTTGCTGGAGGAAGTGTGTCACTGTGGGGGTGGACTTGAAGGTTTCCTGTGCTCAGTCTATGCCCAGTGGGGCACACAATCTTCTTCTGCTGCCTGTGTATTAAGAGGTAGAACTCTTGGCTCCTCCAGGACCATGTGTGCCTGGACGCTGCCATGCTTCCTGCTATGAGGACAATGAACTAAACCTCTGAACCTGTAAGCCAACCCCAGTTAAATGTTTTCCTTTCTAAGAGTTGATGTGGTCATAGTGTCTCTTCACAGCAATGAACTCCCGAGACAGGTCAAGACCCACAGGCTGAGAGAGAACCACTGGTCTGCCTGCACACTTGTGCTAAGTGAGTCCATGAACCCCCTGCACGCCCTCTGGGAGGCTGGGGTAGCCAGCCATGCACTCACCTTCTTTAATAATCTCAATGATATCGTTGGCGTTGAAGCTGAGTTCGTCCGTGTCCTGAGCGTCATAGGCATACAAGGCCTTGCACTGTGGCACCTGGGGCTTAGGCTTGGGTTGAGGCTTTGGTCTGCCCCCTGCTGGGGGAGGCCGGCTGCTCGTTTGTCTCCGGACTCTGTGGAGAGAGCAGAACCGCATGAGATAGGAACACCATGAAGAAGCAGCTGCATGGTATCGTGGCTGCAGCAAGGGTTACAAATCTGGTTCAAACACCTTCACCCTGGGCCATCTTTCCAGCCTTTCCACTAAGCTGCCTCAGTTCACTATTCAGTGTCTCTAAGGTGAATAATTACAACTTGGTCTTAAGTGTGAGTAGGCTCTTCTTTGTATACCATTGGCAACGTGTGTTCTCAAACTCACTATGTAGACAAGGATGACCTTTAACTTCTGATCCTTCCATTTCCATATCTCAAAGACTGGGGTTACATGCACCGTCATAGCCTCACGGCCTCAATACATGCTAGGCAAGCATTCTAATAACCAAGCTAACATTCCCAGTCCTATGAGTGAGCTCTTTAAACTTCATCTGAAAGGTATTTAATGTATTTATAAAAAGCACTTGTAAAAAAGGACAGAAAAGCCAGGTAGTGGTGGCGCACGCCTTTAATCCCAGCACTTGGATGGCAGAGGCAGGAGGATTTCTGAGTTTGAGGCCAGCCTGGTCTACAGAGTGAGTTCCAGGACAGCCAGGGCTACACAGAGAAACCCTGTCTTGAAAAGACAAAACAAAACAAAGCAAAAACAAAACAAAACAAAACAAAAGATTAAAAAAAAAAGAACAGAGAAAGTTGGAAAACATTTTCCCCCACTTTGCTTAAGGCTAGCCTAAAGCAAAGTCTACAAAGGGAATTTAGGTTATGCCCTCTTCTGAAAGGGTCTTGGGGCTGGTGGGGCAGTAAGATGACTCCATGGGAAGAAGGCACTCGCTGCCAAGCCTGACAGCTTGAGTCTGATTCCCAACCCCCACCCCATGGTGGGAGGAGAGAAATGACTCTCAAAAACTGTCCTCTGACCTCCACGTGCACCGTGGCATGGGCATACCTATACAACACACTAATCAATCAATCAATCAATCAATCAATAAATAAACAAATGTAATTAGAAATGGAAGGGTATTCGGAGTTCAAGTCCCACTAACCACGTGGTGGCTCACAACCATCTGTAATGTGAGTCCAATGCCCTCTTCTGGTGTGTCTGAAGACAGCTACAGTGTACACATATACATAAAAATAAATAACTTAAAAAAAAAGATGATAGAAGATCACCACTACCTAGAGAGCTAAAGGAACGGTATGGCTCAGTAGACTGAACACATACTGAGCATGTACAAAATCTGGGGTTCAAGTCCCAGCACTGCATAAACCAGGTAGTGCATGTCCATAATCCATAATAAAGCATTGGGGAGGTAGGGGAGGTATTGAATCAGAAGTTCAAGGTCATCTTTGGCTACATAGTGAGTTTGAGGCTAGGCCAGCCTGGGCTACATGAGACATTGTCTCAAATAACCAACTTTAAATAAATAAATAAATAAGCAAACAAATAACACCAAAGTCACACACCATCAGTCCTACGTCCAAGTATTAGCAAAAAGATAAACTCAAAGCTGAGACTGAGGCGAGCGAGCTGACTCAGGGGGTGAAGGTGCTTTGCCACGAGGCCTAATGCCCTGAGTTTAGTCCTCAGGACCCACACCACATGGTGGAGAGAGAGAACGCATTCCCTAAAGGTGTTCTCTAACTGCCACATATGTGCTGTGGTCCCTCCATGCAGTACACAGATAAGTAAGTGTAACTAAAAAGAAAATGAAATTAAGAAAATGATCACATTAATAACATATGAATATAATACTTAATAATAAATGAGTGTTTATAAATAAAATGTCTATAACCAGCCAACATAGATACATAGATTGTTAGTGAGGTGGGACAATGTTGAAGGGGAAGTTTCTTTTCTCCTCTTCCTCTCTCTCTCTCTCTCTCTCTCTCTCTCTCTCTCTCTCTCTCTCTCTTTCGTGTGTGTGTTGTGTGTGTGTGTGTGTGTGTGTGTGTGTGTGTGTGTATGTATGTGTATCCCTGGCTGCCCTGAAACTCATTCTGTAGTCAAGGCTAGCCTCGATCTGCTTGCCTCCGGAGGGCTGGGATTAAAGTTATGCCTTGTCTGACAGGATTATGAGAAGGAAAGAATTCTAAAATTAGATTATGGCCACAGTGCACAACTTTGTCAATACACTAAAATTATAATACTGGACATTTCAAGTGGGTTGATTCTATGGTATGTAGATTATATCTCCATAAAGCTTCTCTTGAATCAGTTGGTAGGGCAGGACTCTGTGGGTTGTACAATGCATAGTTGAACCTTGGAAAGGCCCATGCCTTGTATGCTGGGAGCTGCTGAAAGTGTCCCAAGAAGCAGGGGGACTGCTCAAACATCTGCCTCTCTGTTATTGTTCGTTATGGTTTCAAGACAGGTTCTATACTTGAATTCAGTGTGCAGCTGAGGAAGAAGGAATCTATGCAGATGAAGAGCTGACTGATGCTTGGGTTTAGTAGTCTAGGGACCTGGAGGAAGCACAGAGCACAACCAGTCACAACACAACTGCCAGTACCCAGGCTAGGCTAGAAAGAGCCCCCCCAGCCTCCGGAACCCAGCCGATCTCTAAGGTGTCACTAGGTGGCGATCCTGTGTAATAAATATGGAGAACTGATGGCTTTTAACACACTGCCAGAAATTGATTAATGAGGTCGTTTAGGTACCACTCCCAGCCAGAGTGACTGCCAACTCAGTGCAAAAGGGCCTCTGAGCAGAGCTGGCTCAGTCCTCAGCAGAGCTGATGGCAGAGACTTTCAGGAACTGTGTCAACTACTTGTGAAACAGTCATTAAAAACCAAATCTTACCCACTTACAATTAAATTAGCAAAGGAAATAAGCAAGCTTCACCCCCCCCCCCCACACACACACACTTTCTGGGTAGCCAGTCTGGTGGCCCAGCACCTGGCCTGTGTATATTTACTATGTATCGTAGTTTGCTGCCCCTTGCTGCCATGAAACACTGACAGAAGCAAGTCTTTCTGGCTGTGCTTCTGTCAGGGCAGGAACTCAAGGCAGGACCCAAGTAAAGACCATGGAAGAATACTGCTTACCAGCTTGCTCACTTGGCCTTCTCATACAATTCAGGACCCACCCGCCTAAGAAGTATACTGCCTGCCTGCCGCCGCCGCCAGCAGTCCTTAAACAAGGAGATGCTCCACAGACTTGCCTAGGAGGAAAATCTGATAGCGGCAATTTCTCAAAGGAGGTCTGTCTTCCCAGATAACCCTAGCATGTGTCAAGTTGACCAAAAAGGAAGCCATTTAACCCCAGGAACTGACAACTGTTGCAATTTAGGCATTTTGGTTCAGTTTTATTGCTCACCCAACCTTGAGAATGCTAGGCACATACATGGTGCACAGACACACGCACACGCGCACACACACTCTCACACACGCGCACACACACTCTCACACACACGTGCACACGCACACACACACTCTCACACACGCACACACATACACACGCACACACACACGTGTGCACATGCACACACACACACACACACACACACACACACACACACACACACACTCTCCAGGATTGAGAACTATTATAAAGACAGAGCCTTCACTGGGAGAATGGAGACTACACCCAGAATGTCAGTTTAATAATAAAGTTGCAACCCCTGCGGGTATGTCAACAGTCCAAGTTACTTTATCTGTGGGCCTGCCCCATATCTACACACTATCAAACAAATCTGATTACATGTAATTTTCTTAATGGAAAATGTTTACATTGTGTGTGTGCGTGTGTATGTGTGTTGAGGGAGATACATGCCCAGGCATTTGTGAGGGTCAGAGGGCGGTTTGCTGGGGTTGGTTTTCTTATTCCACCATGGCGGCCCTGGGAACTGAAGCCAGGCCATCAGACTCTGCAGCAAGCACATTTACCTGCTGGGGCATTTACTTGCTGCCTTTATATGTAATTAAAAAAATACTTAATGTTATATGTATGGGTGTTTTTTCTGCATGTGTATCTATGTACCATGTGTACGCCTGATGCCACTGAAGGCCAAATGGAATTTCGGATGGTGCTGGGATTCGAACTCAGGCCCTCAGGAAGGACTCTTATCTGCTCAGCCATCTCATGGCACTTCTGTACAGTGAAGCTCAGCTTTCCTGTTCGGATTCGATGGACCACTTTAGTTCAGATGAACTGCATATTGTGCTTTTTGTCCCCTAACATGACAAATCAATTTAATTTCTTTCTTTTGGGCAGGGCATCACACCCAAGCATAACCACACTATAATGCAGAATGCAATTCATACTTCCTGAGGGGCCACAGAGCCATGCACAGCACATCCGGGTTGCAGGTTGAGAATTTGCCTTGCAGGGTGAATCCTACATTATTGGCTAGAAAAGACCATAGTGCAGGCACTGAGATCAATGCCAGTTGGCAAGAACTCAGAGGGCTGGCAATTCTCCCTGGATAAGGAAACCTAACTGGCATCAAACCTCTCCAAATTAAAGACGAGTTGATGGCCCTGCCCCAGTCCACAGCATGTGGATGTGACGTCGATCAGATAGGAAGCTGTTCCAGGAAGTACATGAAGCCCAGGGCAAGAAGGAATTTGTAACTCTAAGTTGTCCTGACTGAGGACAGTGTCTAGTGACAGCTGCAGCATCCGCGTACCAGTGTACCCTGCCTCTGCTCTGCACCATCAACAGTACAGCTAGTCCTCACGTGTACTGGGGAGTGTTTCCCTACCTAGCTTCCTAGGAACAAACATAAAAGAATTTTCCAGCTAAGTATACAGTCATGTGGTAGAGAATTTGCTTAGAATGTATGAGATTCTAGGCTTCATTCCTAGAACCTCAAAAAAAAAAAAAACCTCCTCTGCTGGGCAGTGGTGGTGCACGCCTTTGACCCCAGCACTTGGGAGGCAGAGGCAGGTGGATTTCTGAGTTTGAGGTCAGCCTGGCCTACAGAGTGAGTTCCAGGACAGCCAGGGCTACACAGAGAAACCCTGTCTTAAAAAACCAACCAACCAAACAAACAAACAAAAATCAAAAACCAACTCCTCCAACTCATATTGCATTTTGCTTTGTTGTACATTTAGTCTATCATCTCTAAGAAAAGCCAGAAAGGTAGGCATTTCATTTATTATATAGTTTTTTCTGTTTGTTTTGTTTTAATTTTCAAGATAGGGTTTCTCTGTGTGACTGTCCTGGACTCAGTTTGTAGACCAGGCTGGCTTTGAACTCGCAGAGATCTGCTTGCCTCTGCCTCCCAACTGCTGGGAATAAAGGCATGTGCCACCACACCCGGTTTATCCATTTTTTTAAATTTTTTTAAAAAAACTTTTATTATAGTATCTAAATACACTGTAGCTGTCTTCAGATACACCAGAAGAGGGTGTCAGATCTCATTATGGATGGTTGTGAGCCACCATGTTTTGCTGGGATTTGAACTCAGGACCTCTAGAAGAGCAGTCAGTGCTCTTAATGCTGAGCCATCTCTCCAACCCTGGTTTATCCAGTTTTAAAAGTTTAATTAACGTGCTGATGTGTGTGTAATGCTTACCAGGGCTCTTACATGGAGGTCAGGGGATGCCTTTGGGGAGGTCTGTTCTTTCTTATCATGAGGATCCTTAGAGATCAGACACAGGTCCTAATACTTGATAACAAATACCCTTCCATGCTGAATCATCTTGCCAGCTCTCAGTTACTGGCATCTTATTCTCCCAATTTTTCATACGAAGACACCAAAGCACACAAGTTAAGTGACAGTCATGAGCTGTCCAATAAACATGGTGAAGGAGATGTTTGATGAGTAAAAGCGAAATGCCACTGGCTGAACCGGACACATGCCCAGTCCTTCCAGCTCCGATACACCGTGTTCTGTGAACCTTCCAGGGCTGGTGTGCCAGGGAGTCCTGGGGAACAAGCTTTTGAACATCACTGCTTTTGTTCTGCAGATGTGAAATTTGGGTCTTGAATTTCTAAGAAGGAAAAGAATGGAGTCTCATTGTATTGGCTTTTAAAATCATGTTCTGCTCCAAAGGCTGAAACCATAGACATTACTGGAAATATGAGAGCAAGTGCCAGGAATTCCTGAGACCTGGAGTTGGCCTGGGCCAGGTTCCAGCTGCTCCTGTAGATTGTGGGTTGAGAATATTGCTATTGGACATTTGCTGGAAATTTTAAGCCTTTTGAAAATCTGACTGCATTAGGAGAGTCCTTGCTGACTGGAGACATCCAGGCAGCACTTAAAGCTTTCTAACTCTTCCTCCTTTGCGGCTGGCTGGAAGTCTTGCCAATAGTACCTGCTCCTGTTTTTCTATTTCCCCCTACAGCTACCCTTTCATGATACAGAAGACAGGCTGGAGAGATGGCTCAGTGGTTGAGAGCACCGACTGCTCTTCCAGAGGTCCTGAGTTCAAATCCCAGCAACCACATGCTGGCTCACAACCATCTGTGATGGGATCCAATGCCCTCCTCTTGTGTGTCCAAGGAGAATGACAGTGTAGTCATATACATACAATAGATAAATAATACTAAAAAAAAGAATTTCTAAAGACGACAACAGACATTTCCAGTCTTGGCTTCAATTCTTTCACAAAAGACGATAAGTAGATCACATTGCAGTGTCCAGAAGGAAAGCTACCCAGCACACCTGATGGTCAGACAAGAGTTGCTATGAATCTGGGGAGAGTCTCACTGTGTAGCCCTGGAACTCACTTTGTAGACCAGACTGGCCTGAATCTCACAGAGACTATCCCTTTTGAGTGCTGGGATTAAAAGTATGCACTACCATGACTGAAAAAAAAAAAAAAATCAGGGTAGAGCTTTACCCTGTAGTAGTAGGTAGTGCATCACAAAGGCTTGAAAACCCACGACTCCCTCTATACAGCTTGGTGTCACTTGGAGAAGGAAGATGTGCTGAGGACAAGGGCAGCAATCACGTGCAGGAATGCCACGAAACAAGGCTGAGGAAGCTGGGGGCACCGAGGATGTAGCTCAGTGCTAAAGCAATTGCTTAGCACACGTAAGGTCGGGGGCTCCATCCCCAAAAAAGAAAAGGAGGAAGAGAGGAAGGGGAGGAGACAGACAGACAAACAGACTTTGTTGGAATGATAATGAATGTAGTGAACTTCCTGCTCTCTCCAAAACCAACCGACTAAATGGAAACGAAGCCGATCGATTCCTGAGCAAACCTGAGGCGCTAATGAAACCATTTGATATCAGCCATGCTCCAAGGGCCAACAGAAATAACGACTGTGTGAAACATGTCTGTAAGGAAGGACAACACCAAGGGGTGGGAGAGGGGAAGACAAGGTAAAGCCAGTATGTGAAGGAGCAGAGAGGAGGCTGTGGTGGTCTGGTTCTCCAGTGAGGTAAATTCAAGCTGAGTCTTCGGCACCTTCATCTCAACAGGAATCCTCATGTTTATGGAGAAATCTGGGGTTCTTTCTGAGCTTCAACACAGTTTGTCTTTTGGCAAAGAGAAACTTTAATTTAGGTAACCATGGGCTAAAGAGATGGCTCAGCGGTTAAGAGCACTAACTGTTCTTCCGAAGGTCCTGAGTTCAAAACCCAGCAACCACATAGTGGCTCACAACCATCCATAATGAAATCTGATGCCCTCTTCTGGTGTGTCTGAAGACAGCTACAGTGTACTCATGTACATAAAATAAATAAATAAATAAATAAAACAACCAGACACACCAGAAGAGGGCATCAGAACCCATTACAGATGGTTGTAAGCCACCATGTGGTTGCTGGGAATTGAACTCAGGACCTCTGGAAGAGTAGTCAGTGCTTTTTACCGCTGAGCCATCTCTCCAGCCTAATAAATAAATCTTAAAAACAAAAACAAAAACAAAATGTAGGTAACCACAAGGCTCCTAAAATGCCACAGCCAAGTTCTCTGCCACATTAAAAACTGAATTTTCAAACTTGTATTGCAGAAAATAAATGCTAGCTTCCTGTGCCCTTATCCCCTTGTTTACTTTCTTAGAAAAATATTATTTTTATTTTATGTAAATGTGTTTTTTTTTGTATGTGTACCTGTGTGCAGCACCCCAATAAGCCAAAAGGGGGCATCTAATTCCCTTAGAACCAGAGTGAAGTGGGTTCTGAGCCACCACATGGGTACTGGGAACTGAACTCAGGTCCTCTGTGAGATCAGCCAATGTTCTTAACCATTCAGCCATCTTTTCAGGTCCTCCTTCCCCACCTCCTTGTGTTTCTCTTTCTTTGTTCAGACACATGGTCTCAGTCTTTAGCTGAAGTTAGCATGGAACTCAAACTTAAAGTAATCCTTCTGCCTTAGCCTCCTAAATGTTAAGATTATAGGCAGAGCCACCATGCTCAGCTAAGTTCCTTTTTTTTTAAAAGGACTGTCTACAAAGCAGGCCTAAGTGTATAATGAGAAGACTGGCTAGAATTCTTGTCGCTTCTGGCCTTAGAGTGCTAATGTCAGAGCTATACATAGAGCAGGTAGGACAGTCACATTGCCTATCGGGCGGTTCTTCCTCCCGGCTCCTCCCCATGACAGCAGCGTATGTACTTGGCATCGGGAGATGAAGGCAGGGAAGGGTGTGGTAAGACTTCACTGGGGCTGGAAGGGAGCAGCCTTGGTGAAGACCCAGGACCCAGCCTTCCTACATTGCCTATTTTGGCTGACATACGCAAGTCTGCAACTTGCAAGGCAGGCTGAAAAGATGGTACAGCTTGCCAAAACCAAAGCAAATAGAAAGCCAGCAGACAGGGCGGGGAGACTTGGAGTGGTGATTGCCTATAATCCCCCTGCCTGCTTGAGACTAGAAAACGGGGCCCAAGAATAGCCTTGTGACTATTTCAGGGATGCTCATGTATCTGAATAGCATCTGGGGCCTCCAGTGAAAGCCCACTACCTTGACAGTGCCTTCCCACCCAGCTTTCCTTGAATCTTATCATCAGCTATTTGTTGTCCTTTACACGTCTGAAGGTCACTATGTGGTCCTTCCTCGGATGACTGGCATCAATACCGTCTGGGAATTTGGTAGAGACGTAACCAGGAAGACAGTTCTCAGTTGGTACCAGGCTTGCTACGTGAGGACTTGAGCTCAGATAACCAGTACCCACAGTACCCACACCAAAAGCTAGATGTTGCATCGAGTGCCTGCAACCCCAGAGCTGGGGAGCTGGGGCGGTGGGGAGAGGAGGATGGCTAAGATTGACTAGCCAGGGTGTTTAGCCAATTAGTGAGCTCTAGGCTCAATTAGAGACCATGTCTCAAATAGTAAGATGGTTAAGAAAGAAAGTGACACCTAAAATCCACATGTGTGACACGTGCACACACACACACACACACACACACACACACACACACACACACACACACGCGCGCGCATTGCCATATTGAGATTTTAAGGGGGGTGGGGGAGATGGCAAGCTCTCCAGGCAATTCTGGTGAACAGCAGGATTTGAGAACCATAGCAAGAAGTCAATCAACTCAACTGAGTCATGACAACTAGTGGAACACAGCTATTTACATTAGAGAAGGAAGCCTCCATCTACCAACGGCCACCTGTGTAATAAAGATCAAAGTGCCTCCTGTCTGCAGCCCAAAGAGAGGACGAGGTAAGACTTGATAGAGGAAAGGAACTCTGGGAGAGAACACGAAGTCCGTGTGGTCTTTAGGAAAAAGTGGCTGAGGCAAAAGAAACAAGATAACGGCATGATGGTGACCAAGAGGAGCCCACGGGAGCCATGGAGGTGCCCAGGAGCAGCACAGGGGAACCATGGAGGTGCCCAGGGGCAGCACAGGGGAACCATGGAGGTGCCCGGGAGTAGCACAGGGGAGCCGTGGAGGTGCTAGGGAGGAGCCCAGGGGAGCCATGGAGGTGCTCGGGAGCACAGAGGAGTCATGGAGGTGCCCAGGGGAGCCCTGTTCTTTCTCCCAGTGTAGGTCTATTTTGCACACTCTTCTCCTGGTTCTCCTTTAAAATTTCTCCAGTGTTTATGAGACAACAGAGAGAAGGAAAACTGGAACTGGGCATGAGGAATGGGAGGAGGGAAGAAAGTGGCCTGAAGCAGGTCCTCAGCTGAATTCAGCACACAGAGCTACTAGCTCCATAACTCAGGAATCAGAGAGTTGGGAGACACCTTAAAGTCACTAGGCAGGGCCAGTGAGATGGCCCAGTGGGTAAAGGTGACTGCTACCAAATCTGAATCCTGGAACCCATGCTGTGGAGGGGGAAGAGTGATTCCAGGAAGTTGTCCTCTGACTGCTGCATGTGCACCACTGTGTGATATGCCACCCTTCTCAATACATGCAAATGTACACAAAGCAAACGAATAAATAAATAAATACTATAATGCCACTAGGTCAAGCATAGTCTCGCGGTCATTTCCACTGCCATCACCATTATCACCACCAACCACCACTACCATCATCACCATCACTACGTAAATCATCATCACCATCATCATCATCATTATCATCCTGGTAGAGCAACTGCTGAGTTGTCTTCTACATACAAGTACCATGCTAAGCATATAAAGTTTATTACATCTTCTCCCAACGTGCCTGTGAGCACGATGGTGTTGCATCAACCTATGGAAAGAAATCGAAGCTCAGTCAAGGTAAGCCGCAAGCTTCAAGTGTCCTGATAGGTTTCTCTTGTCAATCTAAAACAACCTAAAGTCATCTGAGAAGAGGGAACCTCAGCTGAAGAGATGCCTTGATCAAATTGGCCTGTGGTCATCTCTGTGAGGAAGAGTCTTGATTAATAGTTGATGTGGAAGAGCCCAGCCCACTTTGGGTGGCGCCATCCCTAGGCAGAGCCTAGGCCTGTATTGTATGAGGAAACTAGCTGAGTGAGCCAGAGAGCCAACAAATAAGCATACATCCTCCATGGTCCCTGCCTCTGAGCTCCTGTCTTGATTTTTCAGCCTCAGTGATGGATTGTGACCTGGAATGTAAGCCAAACAAACCCTTTCCTCCCCAAGTTGCTGCGGTCAGAGTATTTTATCTCAGCAACAGAGAGCAAACGAAAACGTAAGGTAATAGAGATTAAGTTAGAGCTCTCCCTCAGGCTTGGCTTGTGCACCGGACACTCCGGCTCAGCATGGACAGGCAGGCTGAGCCTGAATTCTAAGGTTCTCCACAGCATTTAAGGCTGTTCACTTCTGTGTGGCTAGGATCTATTTCTGCTACCTAGCCCTCCTAGCAGGCTTCCCTCACTGGTCTTGCACCTGACCTCAGTCCTATTCCTGTGACCACAAAGGCAAGGTCTACTTCCCCTCTCTAGCGGGGAGTCCTCTGATTAGCTACCCATAGTTCCAGGTTCCTTCCTTTCTCAGGCTGAAAACCCTGGCTCCGTCTTTACTAGAAAGGCAAAGGCTCTTGTGAAGCTTTCAAGACTGGTAAGCTTAAGTAAACATACACATCTCCTAGGACATGAAGATATGATGCTTTTCTAATACTTCTGGAAACGTCTTTATTTGTGCGCAAGTGTGCATGCATGAGTGCGTGCATGTGTGCGTGTGAAGCTGAGTGGCAAAGGCTCTCTGAGGAGAAAAGCTGCGAAGGCGGCTCCGAGTCCCGAGCAGCTGCCCGGAAGGGGTTTAGATCGGAGTCACCTGGAAAGGACAGTCAACCTGTTGAGCTACCTGCAGCCTGCACAGGGTGCTCCGGGTTTCCCAGCTTTTGTGGGCTGTCACCTGTGTTGGGTGGGCCTGGAGGATGCAGATGTCTTTTGAGTCATTTCTGCCCCTCTTACCTTTCCCCCACACTCCTGTTAAGTAACCCTGAAGAAGAATGAATTGGTTCACTAAGTTGGACTTTGGTAGTATTTGAACTTTGATTTGTTGGGGGTTCCTTATCTAGGGTGAGTAGATGTGTGTTCCGTCTCCTCGGGAAAGGTTTTGTTGTACAGTACACAAGCTTATCCATGTGGGTGTTGGAAACAGAACCCAGGTCCTGCAAAGGCATGTGTTCTTAACCGCTGCGCCATTTTTCCCCAGACCCTGGTGCCCTAATCTAACCCTTGCTAAAACTATGGTTTGTTACATTTACACAGCTGCAGGCATGGACACAAACAAGAAAGTGAACAACCTAGCCGGGCGTGGTGGCTGACGGAGAGCAGGAGGCTGGTGAGCCGAGGGAAGGAGATGCCCGGAACTACTTTTAACTTGGTCCCTCAGCCATGGGTCCCAGAATGCAGCACTTGGGTAGAAAACTGAACTTGAGAATTCAGCACGGACTCTCTTAGAGCCCCGGAACCCACTTCATGACTCGTGGAACTAGAGTTCACAGGCTTTGTCGCACAACATGGGAAATCTTACCCAGCAACCCCCTGGTCCGGGACCTTGAGGAAATCCAGGCTCTCTGGCGTCTGAGACAATCGGTCCGAGCCTGTGGACTGTTGCCTTGGCAAGGGTGGGCGGGCCATAGAGGTGTACAGGCTTTTCTGATTGGACCTCTGGTTTCCAAGGGCATGGGGAGGAGGCACAAACTGGTTTCTTAGGACTCCATTTTGATGGCATCCTAGAGAGGAAAGAGAAGGAAAAAGATCAGTTTCTGTAGCTTTGCCAAAAGCTCCGCTATGCTTACTCCATTAACTAGCAGAAGGCAAGTGAGTTGGCGCCTTTGTTTTGTTTTTGTTTTTTGTTTGTTTTTTTTTCGAGACAGGGTTTCTCTGTATAGCTTTGGCTATCCTGGAACTCACTCTGTAGACCAGGCTGGCCTCGAACTCAGAAATCCACCTTCTTCTGCCTCCCAAGTGCTGGGATTAAAGGCGTGCGCCACCATTGCCCGGCTGAGTTGGCTCCTTTGGTCCCCAGTTTCCTCATTTGAAAGTATTACTACCAGTAATATTGTAAGAAAGTGAATACACTGTTTTCCTCCCAACTCTACTGAGGTATAACTGTTGAATCAGATTATACTTGGGGTTGGCAACCGTGATAGCAACGTCACCTGCCTAGGGAGTGCGTCAGACAAGCCTGTGGAATGTGGCAATAGGATTTCTAGATCTCTGAATTTCAAAGCCCACAATCAGAGCAAGCTGGGCTTGCAGGAAGTGGAAAAGCAGTTTTTAGGTCTGTGAGGTAGTGACTCAGGAGGGCAGTGGGTCAAACAGTTGGCCGTTCACTTCCGAGGAGTCAGTGTAAGGAACGGTACCGGCTTAGGACCCCCAAAGCCAAGTTCTCAGCACAAAGGAGATGTACTTGCCCCAGAGGGACAGAGGACAGGGAATAAGAGACAAAGACAAGAGATAGAAGAGGAAGAAAGGAAAGGGAAAAAAGGAAAGAAGATAGGGGAACCGGACGAAGGCCTGCCTCTGGATAGAGAGGAGACAGATGTGATACATAAGAAAATGGCAGTTTATAAAGGTACAAGAAGAAGCCCATTATGATGAGGTGTTTAATTTTAATTGGGTACATTAATTATGTGAGTCAATACTTTGATAGCTGAACCTTGGTAGGAGGTCCTTCCTACCAAGGAGGAGGAAGTAGCCAAATAAGGGAAAAGACCTTGGTGGCTAGCTTTGGGAATGTAGTCTACCAGTTTTTAGCAAGGTAGAGGAAATTGGGGAGAAGGAAAAGTTCTGCTTTAGCCATGTTTGTGTTTGCGAGCTGACTAGAGTCCCTGGGGGAGCCTCGCATAGGTGAGGGAGTGCAGCCGACCAGCCAGCTCAACTGGATAAAGAAAGGTCTGCGCACCAGAGACTTCTAGCTGCTTTTTTTTAGTCAGCGAATCATGGAATGGATGGTAGGGTGGGCACTTGAAAATAGAGGCACCATTGCCCCCTGCCACGTATGACACAGCTCTGTCTCATTTCCTGACATGTCGGACAGTTAGGAAGAGAGAGATCTTCCTTGAGGCCCACGTCAGTTGTGCACACCAGAAAACTGCAGAATTCTCAAGTAGCATTGAGTGGCCATGGGCTTAGGGGCTCAGATCTGGCTCTGGCTCTGACAGCGACACTGGAATCTTTCAGGTCAGTGTCTCATCCAGTCGGGCATTTACCTGCTCTCTTCTAGCTCTGATATGCATACATTTCTCCGTTATCTTGACACCCTTCTAAAGGGACAACTGAGCTTTCCCTTCACTGGCAACAATGGAGCAAGTTGCTGTTCTGAGACAGTGTTCTAGGGCAGAGCATTTAGGAGTGCGGCTTCTTATCCAGCCGGTGTGGTTCCCATTTCCTCCCCCAGGCTCCGGGCCAGACAAAAACTAGACGTTCGAGACAAATAAGACTCTCTCCTCATCTGACCCAGTGAATAAGAATTTGAAGGGCTCCCCACAGCATCTGGGAGTGGGGAGGACACTAAGGTCCCACTTGCTGCCAAGAGCGCTTAGGAAAGAAAAGAAGTTTGTTACAGTGGGGTGTTTCCTAGGGCACAGAAAAGTAGGGGAGTGTCCATATGTCACCAGAGACTCATTTGTCCACTCTGAGTTCAGGGACTGAGAATAAGCACTCAGCAGATGTATTTTTATGCCTGTTGAAATTAATAACAAAAGAAAAATTTGGCTTGTATTTTATGTGCTTTTCAAATTTCATTGTTCTACGAATTCATTTTTTATATTTCATAAAAGTATGGTTTGTGATGAAGCTGGGAAACTTTAAGAGCCTAAGGAATCAAGGTTGAAGGGACATTTCAGTTGCCTTGTAAGCCTGAGGATGTGAGTTCAGTTCCCATTGCCCACAGTAAAAGCCAGAGGTGGCGGCTCATGTTTGTAATCCTGGGAGATGGAGACAGGAAGTCCCTGGGGCTGGAGGGCACTCAGTCTAGCCTAACTGGCCCACCTCAGGTCTAGGAAGAGACTCTATCAAAAAACATGGTGCACCTTTCAGACGAGGATAGCATGAGGACAAGATGTAATTATGAGTGTCTCCCAATTTCAATATCCACCAGAGGATTTAGATTTCATAAAGCTTACAAGATTAGGATTTTAGTTGTGCCCAGCGATTGAGTTACTGTTGTTTCTGACCTAAATCTGTGTTGCGTTTTCTTTCACATGGTGGCTCGTCTGGGTTCCGGAGAGAAAGGGTCTTACCGTGTATCTCTGGCAATCCTGAAACTCACTATGTAGACCAGGCTGGCTGCAAACTAACCTGCCTCTGCTTCATGAGTGTTGGAATTAAAGCCTTGGATCACTATACCCAATTCCAATCACACACACACACACACACACACACACACACACACACACACACACACAATCATGGTGTAGGTGGGCTCAGTGGTGGACACCTCTAATGCCAGCACTTGGGAGGCAGAGGCAGGTGGATCTCTGTGAGTTCAAGGCTAGCCTGGTTTACATAAAGAGTTCCAGGACAGCCAAGGGTATTTAGAGAGATGCTGTCTCAAAAACAAAACAAAGCAACCAAGGTGTACGGTCCTCAAAATCAACACTTGAGGTTATCCCCTGGCTCTACATGGATATGCACGACATGCATATGCACCCCCTTCTTCATCTGCACACATACCACCACCAAGCACATGGACACACACACACACACACACACACACACACTCACACACACACCCTTCCCCCAACACCTGCTCCCAGTGAATAAACACACCTAAGAAATTTAAAGTTGTGGCTAATTCCTCGTCTGACTGAGGAGTAAAGTGTCATTTGGAGGTTGGGGGCTACGTTGAAGTCAGGTGCACTGTGGGCTGATTTGGCTAGAGGACCCTCTGGCCAGAGCTAAGGTCAAGGAGCTTCCAGATGGCCCCGGCAAGAGGCCAGCACTGTACAATACCACTAAGTGCAAACCCTGCTTCTCTGGGGTCCCTTTGAGCTTAGATGCTCCCTGAGAATTAAAGAAGCAAAGGAGGAAACAAACTGTGGTTAAGGCATGACAGAGACTCCAAAGGAGAGAAGATTTCAGATCCCATTGCTGGGCAACGTTCACGCTTAGAGTACAAGTGTGAGGTCCTGGAGCAGGAGCTTAAAGTATTACTTAGCTTGGACACTGAGGCAAATAGGACCCTTTTGTCTGCTATGATTTAACTCAAATATGGCTCCCAAATGATGTGTTCAGATCTATCCTACTATGACTAATATTCTATTCTAGGAACAATCTCTTTCTTTCTTTCTTTCTTTCTTTCTTTCTTTCTTTCTTTCTTTCTTTCTTTCTTTCTTTCTTTCTTCCTTCCTTCCTTCCTTCCTTCCNTTCCTTCCTTCCTTCCTTTCTTTCTTTCTTTCTTTCTTTCTTTCTTTCTTTCTTTCTTTCTTTCTTTCTTTCTTTCTTTCTTTCTTTCTTTCTTTCCCCCCAAGACAAGGTGTCTCTGTGTAGCTTAGGGTGCCTTTGAACTCTCTCTGTAGTACAGACTGGCCTGGAACTCACAGAGATCCGCCTCTCTCTGCCTCCCCCGTGCGGGGAATACAGGTGTGCACCACCACCGCCCAGCTGGGGACAGCTTATGGTCTGAACTTTTGTAATTCTCTCAGATATTACTTTACTTTAGGGATGTCACCTGGATTTTGTTTCACCAAGGACAGGCACTTTTCTAGCAATTCACAGGTCATTAACTAGTTATGAACCACTGCTTCCATGTGTGGATGAAGCCTGGCAGAAACCTCTTGGACCCCATCAGGGCAGCATCTGACAGAGTAAAACCAGCAGCATTCTGCCACGGTAGACAGGAATTCATTTGTCTCTCTCTGCCTTAGGAAGTGACAGAGCTGGGTAATGAAGCCCACATTGGGGGCTGGAGAGATGGCTTAGCGGGTATGACTGCTCTTCCAAAGGTCCTGAGTTCAAATCCCAGCAACCACATGGTGGCTCACAACCACCTGTAATGAGATTGGATGCCCTTTCTGGTGTGTCTGAAGTCAGCTACAGTGTACTTATTTATAATAATAAATAAATCTTTGGGCCAGAGAGAGCAGGGACTGAGCGAGGGGTTGACCAGAGTGAGCAGAGGTCCTAAAATTCAATTCCCAGCAACCATATGAAGGCTCACAACCATCTGTATATAAGTACAGTGTAGCTGTACTTATATACATAAAAATAAATAAATCTAAAAAAAAAAAAGCCCACATTGTTCTTTCTCTTTGCTGCAATGTGGGCTCACTGACTTAATTTCTGGTATTTCAGGATCACATAGATGGTTACTGTGTATTTATTAGCTGATGGGTTTCCTTCCTCTCCAAACATTCTTTCATTTTTTCTTTTTCTTTCTTTTTTTTTTTTCCCGTTGTTCGAGACAGGGTTTCTCTGTATAGCCCTGACTATCCTGGAACTCACTTTGTAGACCAGGCTGGCCTCGAACTCAGAAATCTGCCTGCCTCTGCCTCCCGAGATTAAAGGTGTGCACCACCACACCCTGCTCAAACATTCTTTATTTCCTTAGTGTATATGTGCGTGCGTGTATGTGTGTGTGTGTGTGTGTGTGTGTGTGTGTGTGTGTACACATGTATATTTGTGTGTGGGTGTCAGGAGTGATCCACCCTGTTTTTTGAGACAGAGTCTCTCACTAGTGCCTAAGGCTCACTGATTAGATATGGCAGCAAACAACGGGAATTTTCTTGGCTCCACCTCCCCAGCACTGAGACTACAATGCACACTATGGTGCCCAGCTTTTATGTGGGTGCTGGAGAACGAACACAAAATACGCTGAAACATCTCTCCAGGTCTCCGAACATCTTTTGTTAGTTATGGGTAGAGACTCAATTGTCCCTCTGCACTGTGTGTGCTTGGCTTACCTGGGGGAGCAGGGGCAGCTCTCATCGGGTAATTGTTCCTAGTTCCACCTGGATACCCTCTGCTTGTGACAGTGTTTCTCCTGGTAGGACCTGAAATAAGCAACCAGGGATTGAACTCAGGTCATCACGCTTGGTGGCAAGCACCTTTACTCACTGAGTCATCTCATGAACCCCAAATTCAGGTTCTTGTTTTTATACCAGCCCAAACAAGTAATTTTAAACACAGCTCGGACATGAATGCTGGGTATGCCATGCACAAGAGTAATACATCGAAGAATAATACATTCTCGTGAGCAACTCCAGCCTGCCCATTCTCCTTGACCCTGCTTTAGTTTGCACTGCCCTATCTCTTAAGAAGCCCACTACAGCCAACAATGGAAACACAGACTCCTTGTCCTCAGATCTGCACAGAAGAGACAAGTACAAGGTACAGGGGAGACAGAGCCGGGAACACTTACGGGAGTTCTTGGGCAGCCCAGGTCCGATGCTGACCTGCAGCACTTTGTTGCTGGGCTTGAGGATGGCCAGGTCACCGAAGCCTTGGTGGAACTGCACTTGCCGGGAGCCCCCTGCACTCCAGGGACCCCAGTTCTCCTTTTTCAACTTCAGTTCAAGGCTGTGACAAGCACATCGATTGAAATTATGAACCAGAAGGAAATGGTGCTCACAAACTAACTGCTGCAGGCAAGGTGACAACCATGGGATGGGGTCAACCCAAAACCACATAGCCTTCAAATAGTGGGAGGTAGGGGTGGTACACGTCAGCACAGTACAGCTGCTAGGGGACTGCCATGCCTGAAGCACAGGCATCTGAAACTCAACATCTGTGGGGACCCTGTAGGTGAGCAGGCTTCCTCAGTCATACCACAGGTTCACTCTCAAGATGGTCAGAGGTGCCTGCCTGAGGGACAGGAGGAAACAACAACCTCTCTGATGTAGTATCATTTTCTTTCTTTCTATATGGAGGATGGAGAAGTCAGACACAAGACGGTGCAAGATGAGATGCCACACTATACGCTTTGGCTACTGTTCAGTTATATTCTGTTATTCTATTACCACCACTCACCCAGATAGGGGAAAACAGACAAACACATAAACATCCCACCAAAACCCAAATGGGATGGAGGGTATGATGGTAAGTTTTAATGATCAACTTGATACGATCTAGCATCACTTGAGGGAGAGTCTCAATAAGATGCTATCTAGATCAGGTTGTCCTGTAGGCAAGTGGGGGACTTGTTTTGTTTACTAATGGTAGTTGATGTGGGAAGACCCAGGCCACTGTGGGCAGTACCATTCCCTACTCAGGCAATCCTGGACTGTTATGTATAGAGAGTACCAAGCACAAGTAAGCAAATGTACATTCATGTCTCTCTGTTCTTGACTGTGAGTGTGAAAGGCTGTGACCACCTGCTTCAAGTTTCTGCTTCGATTTTGCTGCTGTGGAGGACTGTCTCCTGAGGTCTGAGCCAAAAGAAATGCTGTCCGTACACCTATGTGATGTGCTGCACATTCTGTTCTTTAAAGTTAAATAATAAATAACGATTCTAAATTGCTGTCTATGGTCAGGTTCCTTCACCCTGTTATTACAGTCTTATGACTACCTAATTTTTATGAGTAAGAAGAGACGAACCCTATTTCTACTCTATAGATAGGGAACTTTAAGAAAAGCTGAATAACTCTCACTCAGCAAATGTGAGATTCAAAGCTTGACAATACATAGGGTCTTGCCCATTACAACATTTCACCAAGACGTGAGGGTGAGCCAAGACATGAGACATTGTCACCCATATCCACCAACTATCTGGGGAGTCAGAATCCCCATTCCAGTGACTTTTCCTGCTTCTGGCCTGACTCTACCCTTACTCTGCTATGCCTGCATTCCCTTGTCTTACTTGAGTGATCTTTATATAAATGATAAAAAAAAACAATGTCCTTTAATGATTTGATTATTTCGTAGAAACACAAATGTGATTCCAGCGTGACCCTAGCCCATGACCACCCAGGCTGTCTTTAGCAGGCCCCACTGTTCCTGGAGACACTGAGATACCCAGGGTGGGGCTTGCTGATTCGATGGAACCAGTCAGACCACACAGCCCACCCTGAAGGTCTCCCCACCTCCATAATCCAACTCACGTATTGCTGAATTTCAGAGGTAGTTGCTTCTGGGTTTTTTCCTCATAGCGCTTTGCTAAGAGGCTCAGGAACTCCGTTTTAAAGACGGACTCCAGCAAACTGTCATACTCTTGCTCATGGAGAATGAAGATGTCATCTTGCATGGTACTGAAAGAGGTTGGACACAGCATGAGCCACGCTTCTGCTCACCCACCTGCTCTGTCACTCTCATTTGGAGGCAGGAAGAAGGGCATGTATGCTAAACACACATCACTGTACCGCTGTGCACTGTACACAGTGAACCTGTTCTGAACACCGCTGAGCTATATATGAGGCCCCTCAGTATAACTTTTACTTGTTAAAAACCATCCTGGACCAGAACACTAAGTTCCTTCTCCTACCTGCTTTCCCTTGTTCTGTCCTCTCCCTCCCCTTCTCTTCCCTCCCTCTTGTAATATGTAAAACAGGACCAGGAGATGGCTCAGCAGGTAAAGGCTCCGGTTGACAAGCATGACCTGAATTTGAGTTTGATTCTGGAGATATACACTGTGGAAGGAGAAGACCAGTTCCTGCATGCTGTGGAAGGAGCACACTGCTCTCCTCCCGGTGAATACAACGTAATCATGAAAAATAAGTAAGAGTATCACTTAAAACCCAACACAGACTAAGAACTACATAATGAAATTGATGAAATCGGTTTTCAAAGAGAAGCTGAGGGGTTGGAGAGATGGCTCAGTGGGTAAGAGGACTTGAATTCAATTTTCAGCACTCACGTTGGGTAGTTCACAACTGCTTGTAAATATAGCTCCTCTGGTCCCTGAGGATACCTGTACATGTGCAACACACACACACACACACACACTAAAATTCCTTATAAAAAAGGAATTTGATGGCTAATTACTATGATAAGTAAAACACTTCCATGTGGTTTCAAGATTAAGAACAAATAGCCTATATTTAAAGAATATATTTTAAGGCCTAAAGAGATGGTCCAGAGGTTACAAGCACTGGTCTCTCTCCCAGATGACCCTGGCTGGATTCCTAGCACTCAGATGGTTGCTCACAATTGTCTGAAATGTCAGTCTTAGGGGATCCGCTGCCCCCTTCTAACCTTCTTCTTCTTCTTCTTTTTTTTTTTTTTTTTTTTTTGGTTTTTCGAGACAGGGTTTCTCTGTGTAGCCCTGGCTGTCCTGGAACTCACTTTGTAGACCAGGCTGGCCTCGAACTAAGAAATCCNCCTGNCTCTGCCTCCCGAGTGCTGGGATTAAAGGCGTGCGCCACCACGCCCAGCACCCTTCAAACCTTCTAACATGTGCAGTGGTATACAAACATATATGCAGGCAAACACTCATGAATATAAAATAAAAACGAAGGGAAAAATAAAAATACATTTAAAATGTTATCTCTACTTTTAAAACTTTAGATTAATCTTCTTTCTTTCTTTCTTTCTTTCTTTTTTTTTTTGGAATTATAATGACAATGAACCTCACGATGACCTCTTGATGTCTAGGAAGAACTGCACTCGGGGACAGAAATTCTGGGAAGGAAAAGTTCAGTGTCCTTAAAGGAATAACTCTTCCAGCTGTCTCTTTAACATGGCTTAAGGGGGGTCTGCCCTCTTGGGGGTGGTCTCTTGGTCAGGCATTTGACCTACTCAACTTGAATGTTAAGTCTCCACCCAGGCAAGAGGTTCTATTCTCTTGACCAGTTTTCCCTGAATGGGCCTTTAGTGTTACTCTAGGTCTGACATGTCTGGACAAACCTGCTTGCCTGGTGGTGCTTTCTGGAAGACTATTCATTATTCAAGAGGGTGGAGTAACACCTTCAGGGTTTAATGTGCTTAGACTCGAGTGTCATTATCTATTTAATTCATATATATGTGTGTCTATACACATATTTATGTACATATATACATGCACATGTGTGCATGTGTGCAAGTAGACTCAAAACTCATGCCAGTTAGCAGCACAAATACTGAACAAGAGATGCATTTGGACACTTCAGCTATGAAGCATCAAATTTAAAAGCGCTTCTCTTAAGCCAGTCAAACTTCCTTTTCTCAGCCCAGGCTCCTGGGACAGGAAATAAAGCTTTTAGGTTTATTTACTCTTTTTAAAAAAATCAAACTTGTTTTTGGATTCACCCCTGTCTTTTTATACACACAAGCGGTAACTCCCTACAGCTGCCTGTGGCCCGCCATCTGAAAGGTCTTCTGCCTGAATTGGCTCTGAGTTGCCCTCCCCTGTGGCTTTCTGTATTGCTGACAACACTTGAAAGTTTTTTCCCCCACTCTTTTAACCAAAAGGTCATCTTTTCAAAAGTGTCTGTTACAACACAGACTAAAGCCCTAAAGGAAGTTTTATTTTTTTTAAGCTCCAAAGGCCATTTTCAAATACAGTGTGTCTTTATTTAAGTCTTTTAAAACCATTTTTCCTGACCATAAAATAAATGATCCTTTAAAAAAACTGGAAGATAAAGAGGGAGAAGAATTTATAAAAAAGCTTTTCCAGAATTCTGTCCCTGAGAGTAGTGATTCTCAATCTGTTTGGGTGGTGACCCCTTCCCAGGGTCACAAAAGGTCGTCAGAAAACATGGATATTTACATTACGATTCATAACAATAGCAAAATTAGAGTTATGAGGTAGCAATTAAAATAGTTTTACTGTTGTGACTCACCACAACACGAGGAACTATATTAAAGGGTCGCAGCATCGGGAAGGGTGAGGTCCGCTGGACTTAAGGCATCAGATTTAGAGCCTCCCTGGATTGTGTGTATTGGGCCTATTTCAGGATCCCCCTGACTGTCAGGTGAGAGGTGCCTCTCCCTCCTCCCCGTCCTCCTGGAAGCTTCTGTGTGTACAGGTCACAAGCTCACTGGGGTGTCTGTTTCCCATTCTATAAGCAGAGGGAGCCCAAGAGGCAGGAATTAGATCTCATTCATTTTGATTCAGACAGCAAGCTCAGATTTTAGTATCATTCCAGGTCAGTAAAGCATGTAGTGAGAAGGGCTCTGTGTGTGTCCACATACTCACATACACACACACACATACACCCACACATAATACACACATACATACACTCACAATCACATACATATACTCACACATAATAGCATTTGAACATACACTTACATACACACACACACATAGGCAAGCTCATTCACACAAACACATGCACTCATATACATTCACACACACACACTCTCATACACACAACTGCATTCATACACTCACACACAATCACATACTCACACTCTTACACACACACACACACACACACTCACGTGCACTCACACAATCACATACATATATGCATACATTCACATTTACATATACATTCATATACACACATACATTCATATACAAACACTTGTGTACACACACACACACACACACACACACACACACACACACACGAGTGTGCCAGAAACCCTTATCTAGTGCCTTTCTCAATTAGCTTCTACCTTAGTTGACATAAGGTCTCTCACTGAATCTGGACCTCAGCCCCAGGGACTCTCCCGTCTCTGCCTCCGTAATGCTGGGACTCCAGGAGCCACTACATTGTACTTAGCTTTTCTGTGGGTGCTGGGGAATCAAATTCAGGTCCTCTCGCCTGATCAGCAGTCACATTGCCAACTTAGCCATCTCCTCATTCCCCTGTGTCCCAACTTTAAGACACAGTGCCCTGTAGCCTCAGCTGGCTTCAGACTCAGGTGACTGAGGAAGGCCCTGATGCTTGCTGCCAAGCCTGATGATCTGAGTTTGATCTCTGGCACCCACACGATAGGAGGAGAGAACACTTGTATTTATTCATTCTACAGACCTTTCTCCACACTAACTAGGTTATTTTAAAGCAAAGACTATATGTTTCTTCTCAGCCTTTTGGCTAAGAACAAGTAAATGACAAAGTATAAATATTATATTATTTTATGCTTAATATTTCAGTATGTGCCATTAAAAGGTACATTTTTTTTATATATAAAAGTAACCACGAGACCATTATCATACCTAAAGAAATGAACATTAAACCTTCCATATCAAATATTTACTACTGAGCACATTTCCCAGACTGCTTCTTAATTGCTTTTGAATGGCTGGATTGTTTGAAGAGGGGGCTGGGAACCACTTCTTACTGTCACTTAGGTTATAAGAGTTAGCAGTGGGCTCAGAGATCAACCTTGTGGGATACTTGATCGTCTGAACCAGAGAAACATATCTGATCAGCCAAAACCCAACTAGTAAGTCTCATAAATTCTTAAAAACACACAGATGTTGCAACATTTTTTCCTGAAGTGCAAGGCAGCTACTCCCTGCTTTCTTTACACCCACATTGAAGTGTTCAGAGACAGGTCCCCACAATCACACCTACACCAGCACTCAGGAATATGCTACCATAATTAATTTCAATGTTGGGCTCAATCCTGCATAGCCCACCAACCTCCTGGTTGCTTAATTAATGTGGTTGTGAATTGTTGGCCTAACCTAATGTGTCAAGAAAATGGGGAAACGATATTAGTCTTGGTAAGTGGGAGGCCCGGTAGCTGTGACGTGCAGACATGACTAAACGAGAGAGGTTTTGTCCCTTAGAGCTAGAAAAGCTAGGAAGCTCTGAAAAGACAAGGCCTTAAGGAAATGGCCCTGTAGACCACGCATGCTATGGAGGGGGATGAGGGAAAATCTGGCTTTACTAGGTTTGCTGATTCTACTCCCTAGAAGGAAGAATTGGAGAATAAACAATCACACTGGATAAACCTTAGAGATGCAGTAACAGGACAGAAGGTCCTTGGCTAGAGGGTGGCCAGCTTTGTAAGGATCTCATCAAATGATGAAGTCTAATGAACCAAAGACAGGCCTGGGCAATAAAGGCAGAACAACCAGGCTTCCCGTGCCCGTAACAGCCTCCAGGTGTGATCTCCTAGCTTTAAGCCACTCACTCATAGACAGCACATTTCAGCTCACCCCGTTACCTCCTGATCCTGTGTTTTCTCAGGCATGGGGCGGGGTGGGGGTGGGGGGGAGAGGGCGACTTCCCACTGGGCTCATCAGAACACCAATGGTGGGCAGGAAGGATGTGGCCAGCAGGGTATAACACAGCCAGTGATGACAGCAGTAAGAAGGTCCAGACAGTGGCGAGAGCCTGTCTCGGGGACCCTGGCTCTTTTTGAGGTAGTGTTGAGGAAGAACACTGGTATATTCCTTGGCTTAGAATTTTACCACATCCCGAGTTAGTATTTTAAACATTTCATTTGATTGTCCCACCTAGCCCTTTATCCAGGAAAATTGGGAATAGATAGAAGGAGAAGTCACAGAGACACAGGCAAGGACAGACACACTACAAATGTGTTTGGGTCAGGGACATGAGCATGTGAAGACCCTGCTTTCTGAGTAGGGGGGCTATGGGCAGAGCCCTGAACTTGGGGTCCATTTCAGTGAGAGCAGTTATCCTGATCTGTCACATAGAGGAGTTATATTACTGAAAGGTTATAAGGACACCTGGTCAGGAGTGTTGATTGGTGGAACTGTCTCGGTGGCAACTTGTCCATGGAACCTGACTTCTATCCTGTTAAGACCCTCCGAGACTACAATGCTCAGATCTTCAGTAGATATTATATACATTTTATTTTTAAAAGTTTATAAATGGGGCAAGGCAGTGCGTACTTGTAATCCCAGTGCTAGGGAGGGAGAGGCAGGGGATATCTGCACGTTCAAGAGCATGCTGGTCTACAGAGTGAGTGCCAGGCTAGCCAGGGCTCCATTACAAGATTCTGTTTTTTAAAAAAAAAAAAAACCTGTGTGTGTGTGTGTGTGTGTGTGTGAGAGAGAGAGAGAGAGAGGCTAGGCAGCAAGTATCTTTCTTCACTGAACCGTCTCTTCCAGCCCTTCTTTGATATATTTCTTTTATCAATTGATTGATTGATTGATTGATTCATTCATTCATTCATAGACAGTGTCTTGCATATCCCAGGAGGGATAGCATCTCAGTCCAAGATGACCTTGAACTTCTGATCATCTTGTCTTGACCTCTCAAGTGCTGGGAGAGCAGACTGGCATCACTACACTGTTAATGCAGTGCAGAGAACAGGACCCAGGGAGGGCTTCCTGCGCACTAACCTAGCTCTCTATCAACCGGGCTACATTCCTAGCCCCGGGTCTTCTGGGAGAACGGAAATTCTGCTCTCTTTGTCATGCGCCTGGTGGTGTGTTGGCATAGCAGGTGGTGGGCGATGTGGAGAAGAGCCACAGAAGAAACCCTGCCTCAGGCCGTCCCCGCTCACCTGAGGGACACGGACAGGATCCTTTCCACCTCGATCCTCCGCTTCAAGACTTCCTTCACAACACCTTTGTCCGGGCCTTGCTTCACCTTCTCCCTTCCAATTAAGTACAAGCACTTTGGGGTTAGCAGCAGGTCTCGCTTGACACCCTGTGAGGAGAGGGACTTTCAGAAGGCAGCTAGACATGGTCAGAGAGACAAGTGTGACAATACACCACTGCTGCAGTCCTGGGTGTCGAATGGCTACTGTGTGACTACTGACTCAGGCACCTTGACAGAGAAGAGGCCGACATGCATGAGGATGATGACACTTGACTTTTTTTTTTTTTTTTTAACTTCTAAGATATCATTTGCATGTAGTTCTATAATAAGGTATCAGGACACCAAACATAAAGGGACAGTCTCAGGGAAGTCTTCAAACATGATGACTTTACAAAGGATTGTTACATCATGGTTATCAAACAGGCCTCCCGCCAGTGTCTTGTAGGTACTTCCCTGGGAATCCACACATTATATATAAAAAAAATTGATCTATTTTCATTTTATAGTCATTGTGGGGGTTTGAATGGGAATGGCCCCATAGGTTCATGTGTTGGGATGCTTGACCCATAGAGAGTGGCACTATAATGAGTTATGACCTTGCTGGAGGAAGTGGGTCACTGTGCGGGGCGGGCTTTGAGGTCTTCTATGTTTAAGCTACATTCAGTGACATAGTCTGCTTCTTCTGCCTTCAGATCAAGATTTCAACACCACGTTTGCCTGGGCAGTGCCATGCTTCCCACCATGATGATAATGGACTGAACCTCTGAAACTATAAGCCAGCCCCAATGAACTGTTTTCCTGTATAAAAGATGCTTTGGTCATGGTGTCGCTTCATAACAATAAAACCCTAACTAAGACAGTCATTAATAAACAAATAATATGCTTTAGCATATATGGCTGACTACCTTATTACAGAGCAGTGCAGGAACCCCCAAAACACACCACGCAGCAGCTGGCCCATTTCCAGGATGTAAGGAATGACTTCCTACTAGCAAAACAATATCTTTCTTATTAAGCCAGTGCTGTTATTTACTCCGTTATTCTTTTCTGAGAAGTCGCTTTTTAAAAAGTTAGCTGTGGCTGCGTGTGTGCCTCAGGTGGTTGAGTGCCTGCCTAACATGCACGACGCCCTGGATTCAACCCCCTGCGCCACGGAAACTGGGCATGGCGCTGTACATTTGTAATCTCAGCACTTCAGAGCTAAGGCAGGAGGATCAGAAGTTCCAGGTCATGCTGGCTACATATAGAATTGGAGATCACTCAAATACATGAGACTTTTGTGTCGGAACAACCATGAAATGTAAAGATCCTACTAAATAGAATACTATGCAGGTATAGAAAGTGATTTATATTAAGATATTAGTATGGGAAGTTCTTCTTGGCACAAGCAAACAGGACATAAAAGAACAATTAATGTATACCTTATTTTGCAAAACTAAACATGCGAATATGTCTGCATAGAAAGGTTCTGGAGGACATTCACAAGTTCCAACAGTGAGGCTTGATTACTGTTGGCTGCTATATATATGTATTTTTTGACTTATCTGGGTTTTTACAATTTTTCTTCAATGTGCAAAATCACAAGCTATTCTTCTTGTAAATGAGAACTCTGTTGTGACTCTTAAGAGATAGGTGGCCGTGCATACCTTGAACCTCCTGTCGTACTTGGTGACTGTGTCAGCAAAGTCAATCTTTTCCCTCTTGCCTACAAACTGCTGCAATTCCGGGCGCTCCTCCATCCCGATGTAGTCCCCAATGAAGTTTCTGTTGATGCTGTTTCTCCTCCTCTCCTTCTTGTTCAACAACAGGTCTGAGGCTACGATGCCCAGAAGAGCAGAGAAAGAAGATGGATCAGTGGGGCGGGAAGAAGAGGAAGACACTCAGAGTGAAGTACACAAAGACTGTACACGATGCAAATTACACACTTGCTGTAGGCAGTGTAAGAGACATTTTGTAATCTTATTTAAGCTCAAGCTACTTTATTTTATGAGAGTGTCCTGGCTGGTTTCGTGTGTCAACTTGACACAAGCTGGAGTTATCAGAGAAAGGAGTCTCCCTTGAGAGAATTCTTCTAGGAGATTCAGCTGTAAGGCATTTTCTTAATTAGTGATCAAGGGAGGGAGCACCCACCATGGGTGGTGCCACCCCTGGCCTGGTACTCCTGGGTTCTATAAGAAAGCAAGCTAAGCAAGCCAGGGGAAGCAAGCCAGTATGTAACATCCCTCCATGCCCTCTGCATCAGCTCCTGCTTCCTGACCTGCTTGAGTTCCAGTCCTGACTTCCTTTGGTGATGAACAGCAATGTGGAAAGTGTAAGCTAAATAAACCCTTTCCTCCCCAACTTGCTTCTTGGTCATGATGTTTCGTGCAGGAATGGAAACCCTGACTAAGACGGAGAGCGTCTCACTATGTTGACCAGGCTGGCCTCAGACTCAGAGACCTGTCTGCCTCTGCTTCCTGAGTACTGGGATGAAGGTGTGTATCAGCACTCCGGGTCCTCACATTGATTCTCACAGCAATTCCACTGGAAGTCAGGGAAAAGGGTCTCCAGGTAGAGATGCTTGCTACTGAGCCTGGTGACCCACAGGGTGGAACAGAAGATCTGACTCTTCATTCAAGTTGTTCTCTGATCTCTGAACAGAGGTGTGTGTGCGCTCGCACACACACACACACACACACATGCACACACACGCACATACACGCACGATAAAAAATTTTAAAATGTTAAATGGGTGAAATAAAATGATGAAAATACCTTCTTCTCTCATTTGGACATATTTCTTGCGGGCCACGAACTTCCTCCATGTTTTCTGTATCACGCGTGCGTACCCATCGTACTTTCTCTCTCTCATCTCTTCTAGAAGAAACAGCTGTGACAGCAGAGAGAACTCATATGAGCCAATCCATGTGATCTGTGTGTACGTCTGTGTATCATGTACACCCAGTGCCTTTGGAAGTCAGAACAGGGCATTGGAGCCTCCAAAAGCAGAGTTAAGGATAGTTGTGAGCTACCATGTGGGAACCCAGGTCCTCTGCAGGAACAGCAAGTGCTCTTCACTGCTGAGCCATCTTCCCAGCCACCTGAACATCAACTTTTGTTCTTCCAAGGAGGCTCAGTGCACTGAAGAAGTACATAAGAAGCAGCTTCTATTATGAACAAATACTAAAATGATTACTATGGGATATTGTTTATGAGCATTACCCACATTTTATTTATGCTTCTTCCCTTAATGGGAACGAAAATGGCTGACTCTACACATGCTAACGTGGTCCGCAGCTTCCTTTGCTCACAGTCTCGATGGCTTGTTCCCCTTCCTTGGTCTAAGGAGGAAGCAGGTAGCCAGAGTAAATGAGTGGATGTAGCTTGCTGTGAACAGCCTCAGAATAGAACCTTCCAGTTTCTGCCAGAGCTGAGTTTGAGCTGCTGTGGGAAGAGGGCTGCCCTACTTTTGGTAGCATGGAAGTCCAGACTTCCTGCCTCATGCAGTCTCTAAGGAGTGACCAGGGCTCAGGGCAGAAACCACGGCGTCTACAGCCAGACTGGAGCAGTTAGTCTTGGACTCTCCGGAGAGCTGGCACAACAAATGCCCACGTCAGCCTCTGGAGAGCCAGGACATGCAGACAGCTCCTGCTGATCGATCTCACAGTGAACTGTGCTTTAGAATCATGAAGACTAACGGAGCTACAGTGTGCCGAGTGTCCACGATAGTCAGGAACACTTTCAGACTGTCTAACTCCTCAGCACATACCTGTCCACTTCAGGATGAGAAGGATGGACCTAGATGGGGCTGGGCTGAACAGAGGACCAGCCCCTTTTCACCAGAACAAAGCTATCTCTAGATATGTACTTCATCAGCTTGTAAAACTGAGGAAACGCCTCATCCATGTCCATGTAGTGGCTTATGTAGTCATTGAGAGGAAAAGGTAAAACAGACCAATCCAAGCTCTACAGAAAATGTCTAGTCACCACAGTGTTCCAGAAAGGGGCTGGAGAGAAGGATAAGCATTGACTGCTTATTGTCTTACAGAGGGTCTGACTTTGGTGTACAGAACCCACGTGAGGAAGTTCACCACTGCCTATGGCTCCAGGGACTCTGATATCCTCTTCTGGATTTTCTAAGCACCTGCACTCAGGTGCACATATGCCCACACTGACATGCATGCACACATAAATAAAAATGAACACAAATAAATCTTTTTAAAATAATTTCCAGAAGTAAGCAAGGGAACTTGGTTTAAAGGAAGCCAGGACTGTTGTCTGGGTTCATCTGTGTCTGTGTTATATAGGAGCCACATTCTTGCCATCCAGTGTCTCCCAATCTGGATGCCTAGAAACATCCAGAATAGCAAATACCAGTAGGGAGGAACACGGAGCCCTGCAGCCTTCAGTGTAGTCCCAGCGGGAGTGAGGCACATATTTCTAGTCCTAAAGTGGGGCTCACAGCTTAGCAACTGTAAGATGCTTAAAATCTGAGCTTCATGGCTGCCTGTGGGAGAATGTTTGTTGATATTCCTCATCTTGGTTTGTCCAGTTTCTGACTGAGGCTGGTTTCCCATTTTTCCAGAGTTAATCTGGCAGGATGTACGTAATAAAATCTGTGACCAGGAAGAAAACGGCCAAGAGATTATCTCAGATTTTACATGGGTTGTAGGTGCTTCTCTGGATTTTGCTTTCCTCCCCTTAGAAGCCCAGGGGGTTAGACATCAGGGAGGAATGAGAATAAAGAGTGAGAGAAAAACCAAACGTATAGTCGCATAGAACAAAACACAAACTCTTTGGTGTCTGATAACTTCAGCCAGTTTTTGAAGAAAAGAGATTATTTGGTGGGTGTTGGGCAAACTTGTAAGAGGTGGGGCAAAAATCACGAGGTGTTCTCACTCTTTTGAAAACTTATTTTTATTTATGTGTATGTGTCAGTGTGGGTACCCCGGAGGGCGGAAGAGAACATTGGGTCCTCTGCACTTGGAGGTTGTGAGCTCCTGATGTGGGCACTAGGAACTGAACTCGGTCCCTGGAAGAGCAAGAAGCTCTTGTAACCACCGAGCATCTCTCCAGCTACATAAGGCAGGTTTTACAAAACAAACGCTGGAGACAGTGCCTTCAAGTCAAGGCAAGATGTGGACAGAAGAGGAAGGGGATGGGGAAGGAAAGGTGGTGGTGTGCATGCGTGCGTAAGTTCAGAGATGGAGAAAAGAGAGTCAAGAGATGGTCAGCAGCTGTTGGGAGGAAGGCAAGCTGAAGAAGGACCAAAATAAACGTGGGTTTCAGATATAAATGCCAAAGCTCAATCAAATCAGAATAAAAAATCAGAGAAAACTATCGAGGCCGTTTTAATTATACATGGAGATTTTCTAAGTCGGAAAGTGATCCTTATGAGATGTCGGAGCTCGGTGTTGTCCTGACTAATCATTCCAGCCCGTTTTAGATAGAGCAGGAGCTGTTCTGTGGGCTGCCTAATGGCGTATGACACAACATTTTCATTTTATATTTGGAAACGAAATTGCTATGAGACTAGGAATAACTCAGTGTGGAGCAGTGCTACCACCACCTTATAGACGGGTCTACTGGCAGGTGCCATGTCGTTCTTTAATAATATCCATGGCTTGCCCTGCCATTCAGCTACTGCCTCCAATACTTCCGTCTCCGGCTCTTCCTGCAGATGGAACAGGAATCAGTACGAGAAGATTGCTGTGAGATTTGCCTTCCTCTCCTCTCCTCTCCTCTCCTCTCCTCTCCTCTCCTCTCCTCTCCTCTC
>NC_034599.1:65273091-65286378 GCF_900095145.1 Mus pahari | reverse complement strand
CCTCCCCTCCCCTCCCCTCCCCTTTCTTTCTTTCTTTCTTTCTTTCTTTCTTTCTTTCTTTCTTTCTTTCTTTCTTTCTTTCTTTCTTTTTCTTCTTCTCCCTCCTCCCCTCTCTCTCCCTGGCTCTCCTGGAACTAACTCTGTAGTTAGTTCATTTCTTTTTTTAAAAAAAACATAACAACAACAACAACAAAAATCAACAGGATCTCATGAAACCCAAGCTGGCCTCAAGTTCACTATATAAGTGAGGCCGACCTTGAAGATCGGATCTTCCTGCCTCTACCACTCAATTATAGGTTTGCGCCACACACCCATCTTATGTGGTGCTGTGGGTGTAACTCGGGGCTGTGTGGGCTAAACCAGTCCTCCATCAACTGAGTTACATCCCTTGGCTCTTCCACCACTCATCCTTGAAATGGACTTTCGTGATGGCTATGGGAACCTCAACAAATGATGATGCCTACAGGGGTTAGTTTTGTCAGCAGAACATAGTCTAGAATCATCTGGAGAGGGAGTCTTAAAAGTGGGATTTAGACAAGGTTGTCCCTATTAGCGTCTCTGGGGCAGATATATCTTGATTATCCTAATTGAAATGGGAAGAACTGTCTACTATGGGCATCACCACTTCCTGGCAGGAGATCCTGGACTGTATTAGAGTAGAAAAAGTAAGCTTACCACAGGCATGCATGCACTAATTCATTGCCCTCTGCTATTGACTGTGGATATTGTGTGACTAGCAGCTGCTTTTAGTTCCTGCTCCCTTGAATTTCTAGCAATGCTGGACTGTGAACTCAATGAAGCCTTTCTTCCTGAAGCTGCTTTCGTTGGGGGATTTTATCACAGCAACAGGAAAGAAAATAAGGTGATGTCAAACTTCAGTTCCAGTAATGTTTCCAACTTAAAAAGCAATGTCCTTACTCTACAGCCCCAGCGCTAAGTGGGGCAGATTTACTTAGGGCTTTGTTGGGTTCCCCTTCACATGGAGACAGTCCCTAGGATCCCACTGCCCACATCCGCATCAGATAGAGAAAGTCGAATAGGAGAATCTACACGATTCTCCTGTAGACTGGTAACTTCATAAAGTGTAAATGTGAATGCATAGCTGTCTCCATGGTGTCTGGGTACTACAGTATAAACATTTCTCTTGTCTCATTGTTCCTTGACAGTCTTCCCCAGCTGTTCTTGGTCTCCCAGATTCTTTCCTGGAATTCCCCATGTGTAACTGGCCTGTTTGGTGTAACCCAGTCGAGGACACAGTAGCCTGAGCTTCTCTTATAGCACAAACAAGTCCCTTTGAGGCTTACAATACTCCTAACTGAGATGATCGTTAACCTAGTTGATTTGATGGGATTTCTAGTAGCCATGGAAACAAATCTCTGGGCATGTCTAAGTGGAATTATGTAGGTTAATAGAGATGGGAAGACCCACCCTACATGTGAGGGATACCATTTCATGGATTCAAGTGTCAGATGACATAAAAAAGGAAAAGAAAGGTAAGACCCAGCATACATGGCTCCTGGCTTTTTGACCGGATACTGTGTGTCTAGCTGCCTCAAGCTCCTATCACCATAACATGGCTTCCACAGTGAACCATATCCCCTGGAACTTGGAGCCAAACTAACGGGTTCCTTCTTTAGGGTGCTTAACAGGTATTTTGTTGTCGTAACGAGACAAGTAAATAAAACAGAAACTTTGGGCAGCTTCTGTCAGAGGCTTTTGTTACATATAAGCAACTTAACCAGTCTGGGCCTTTGCCCTTGTAGAGGGGGAAGAAGACAGGAAGCCATTCTATAGGGTGATATTTTATCAAATAACTGAATGCCATGAGACAAGCAAGTCAGGTTGGTGGAGAAGGCGAGGAGATGTGGAGGGGACAGGTTGTCCCGGAAAAAGGCCATGAAAAGCATGAGGCAGAGAAGCACCAGCACTGGGCTATGTGGCGCTGCAGCTGGCAGAGGGATGATGAGAAGAGAGGCGTGGCAGGCAGAGGCATGATGGGAAGAGAGGTGTGGCAGGCAGAGGCATGATGGGAAGAGAGGCGTGGCACCACAGGTGGTACTCACAGACTCTGGGGCTTTGATGAACACTTTACTCCTCCCAAGCTGGAACTGGTCGCTGTCCATGTTGACAGACTGCAGAAGATGGAGGACCCCTTGTTTCTCCTCTCCTCTCCACACAGGCCAGGTAGCTTTGGTCAGAATGGCATACCTGTGAGGGTGAGAGGGAGAGAGGGCTTGCTTATGGTGTATCCTGGGCACTTGGTGGGGCAGGACGGGCCTTGAAGGCAAATGTGTCACTGTGCACCTAGGTCCCCTCAACTCCACTCAATGACTGGTGATGAATCGCCATGACTAGAAAGGTCTTCCACTCCTGGGCTAACTGTTACAGTATGGCTGTCCCCTCCTCCCTCCCTATCCTGGTGTTTCTGTGTTCCTGCCCTGGTGAAAACCCACTTTCCTTTTCCCTTGATATCTAAAGGTTCCCATGAAATTATTCAGTCAAAGCAAAATGTTGTTATTTTTCTTCTTAAACCTAGTCTGTTCAGATTTCAGTGCGTGTAACAGCACAAATAGTTTTACCCAGCTGGGCTACAGAGATGGCTCAGTTGGTGAAATGTTTGTCACGTGAATCTATGAAAAGGCTTGGCATAGTGGCGCACACTTGTGATCCTAATGTGGGGAAGAGGAAACAGAAGGGTCTAGGAGTGATTGGCCAGCAGAGCTTACTTGGTCAGCGGGAGGCCAACCAGAGATCACGTTTTATAAAACAGTGTGGTGGAGAGGGTGGATGGACAGGTAGCTCAACAGGTCCAATTGCGTCTGTGTCAGAGCCCTGAGAGCTGAAGCTGGGTTCTGGGATTTGAACTCTGGTAGAACAGTGGGTGCTTTTAACCTCTGAGCCTCAGCCTACAGAGATTTTCTTCCTTTTTTTCCTCCTCCTCCTCATTTTTAAAAGATTTATTTACTATGTATACAGCATTCTGCCAGCATGTATGTCTTCACACCAGAAGAAGGCACCAGATCTCATTACAGATGGTTACAAGCCACCGTGTGGTTATTGGGAATTGAACTCAGGACCTCTGGAATAAATAGTCAGTGCTCTTAACCTCTTAACCTCTGAGCCATCCCTCCAGCCCCAATATTTTATTTCCTTTAAATTTAATTTTTTTTTCTTTTGTGGTACTAGGGACTTAACCCAGGACTGTGCAAGCCAGCCAAGAGCTCTACTGCTCTATGCCCAGTCTTGGTTTTGTTTTGTTTCCTTTTCTTTTTTTGTAACTAATTATACCTTTTAAAAAGATTTTTTTATTAATATTGTTTAACATATTTTTTAAAAGTATGCATGAGTAATTTTCTTGCACATATGTATGTGTTTACCTGTGTGCCTGGTAACCTAGGAGGTCAAAAAAGAGCATTTGGATCCCTAGGACAGGAGTTACAGTTAACTATAAGAGGTCGCTATGGGTGATGGGAACTGAACTTGGGTCCTCTGTAAGAACAGCGAGTGCTGTTCTTAACTGTTGAGCCATCTCTCTAGCCCTCACCAAGCCTGGCTTTATGCAATGCTGGCAACTGAACCTAGGCTCCCTCCGTTCTAGGCAAACACTCTACCAACTGAGTTGGTATTTTCAATATCCTATTTCTTAAGGGAAATTAAACACACAGAACAATTCCTCAGAAGGATCGAGGAAATTAGAATGACTTTATATCTTAAGAACTCTAAATTTATCATTTTTAAAACACGTAACACAGAGTGAAACCACGTAAACACAGTCCTGTCACACACACTCTCAGGAGAATATAAAAATCAGTCTAAACATAAGCCAAGCCTAGCGACCCATGCACTTCATCCCAGTGTACTGGGAGGCAGAGGCAGAGACAGGAGGATCTTTGTGAGTTCAAGGTCAGTTTCATTGATACAGCAAGGCCCAGGATAACACAGACTACATCGGGATACACTAAACATGGATTCCACAAAGTATTTGAAATTAAATGCCCTAGACTATTTTTTAGGTAGGCTAAATATTTTCTTGCAGTTGTTTTCAGACTATTAATCCATCTGGTCAGGTCCAGTCTTACTCCTTCCATGTCGTGACATAAATCCTTGAACCAGATAGGTTACTAACTCTGTGACACATTCTATAATATATCTTTCATAAAAGCCAACCCCCACCCCCAAAAAAGAAGGTCAAAGAATGAGAACATTTCTCTAAAGAGGAAATACAAATGGCCAATAAGCTCATGAAAAGTTTTGAATATCCTTTGCCATCTGGGAAATGCAAATCAAAACCAGTGATTTGCCACTTCACACCCACTAGCAAGGTTAGTCAGATATTAGCATATGTTGACACAGACTGGGATAAAATGGAACCCTCAGATTCTGTGGGTGCAGAAACAACATGGTGCACCCACTTGGGAAAAGAGCCTGGCGGTAACTCCAAGAGTTAAACACGGAGTTACCATATGACTCAGCCTTCCCACTTTTAGGTCTACATCCTGGAGATCTGGAACATATGTCCTCTCCAAGGCCTAGAACAGAACTGTCACACACCATTATTCATGGTGGCCCCCAAATGGAGGCAACAATATTTATCAACTGATGAATGGATAGGTAAAACATGGTATATCCATACAATAGCATATTATTCACCAATAAAGAAGTGTGAGACACAGGGATATTATACTACTGATGACTCTGTGAGAGCAGCCAGTCAGGAGGACATATATGTGACTCAGGCAATTGACAGTGACAGAAAGTAGGTGGGTGACTGCTTCCAGAGTGTGACCGACTATGGGAAGCAGGACTTCTCTTCAGAGCAATAAAGTACTCTAAAATTAGTTGCATAATGGATGCCTGTGTCTGTGGCTACACTGAAATCTGTTTGATATGTGTTTAAATGGATAAATAAGCTCATATTGACACACACACACAAAATCTAGAGTTCAGTGTTAACTGATTGGATACCTCTGTAGAAACTTCTGGAAGACACGCCGATAAGCATAACCAGCTCTTCTCACTCGGATGTTTTCTTTGAGGCCCAGGTACTCCACTTGATGCTTCACTCTAAAAAGAAGACAGAATATGAAGGTTACTGGAAGACGCTGTCACCTTATCACCTGGACAGCTTCCTCCCTATCTACCCTCCCTCCACTCCGCAGCCCCACCACAACGGCTACCACCAAGCTGCAGGGAGCATTTTCACAAGGCTGTAATAGTGTTCAAGCTGAACTCTTGAACTGTATGCTAGTAACTGAAAACTATGATGAACTACTGCAGTGATACAAGAGGACATCACACATCTATTTAACAGATCTCCAGTAAAACAAAAACCCAAAGTCAGGCACGAAGACAGTGCCTATAATCCTAGCTATGTGAGAGGTGGAGGCGAGATGATCCAACCCATCGAGCAGAAGTTCAAGGCCATCCTAGATATTACAGTGAGATCCTGGCTCAAAATAACAGCCAAGGCTGGTGAGAGGGCTCAGCAGGTAAAGGTGGTTGCCTTTGAGCCTGACAACTTGAGTTCCATCTATGGAACCCACATGGTAGAGAAACAAGACAAGTTGTCCTTTGCCTTCCATCCATGTGACCTGGCCCTCATGTGTACCTCCCTTTGAATAAACAAATAAATGTAGACACTAAAAATAATGGACAAAAATAAAAATAAAGCTCCATAATTTGACATTTGAATTATAAACAAAATTATTGTTTTTTTTTTTCAACAAAATAAAGAATATGTTAAATCAAGTGCTATTGGGGCTTTTTTTATCATTAAACTTTAATATTGATTCTGGACTCAACGAGACAACATTTCTAGGATTTTTCAAATGACCAAGTTAAGAATGGTCTAGAATATATATATATATATATATATATATATATATATATATATATATATATAGACACGATATATATGAGACTGCATAGCTCTGGCTGGCCTTGAGCTCACACAGACCCACCTATCTCTGTCTCTTTGAAGCTACTAGTTTGTTTGTTTGTTTGTTTGTTTGTTTGTTTGAAGGAATAATGGAGATCCACCCTGTTTCCAAGGATCCAGCTTCAGCCAGATATCTTGCAGTGCAGACCCAGCCCATCTCTGCAGTGGGGATGATTAACAGTCTGAACCGTCTGTTGTGATGGCTCATTCCTAGCCGTGCATTTCTAACCTAGGCTTTCATGCATCTTCTTCAAATCTGGCCTGCAGTATAGAGTTTTTCCTCTGAGCCATAAGAGTAGACTCCTTTAGGTCAACTCTTCTTCCTTTTTCCATTTTCGTGTGTGTGTGTGTGTGTGTGTGTGTGTGTGTGTGTGTGAGACCCATGCAGGTCTCTTACTAAACCCCAGAGCCTATGGACATGCCTAGTCTCTCTAGCCAGCTTGCTCTTGGGAATTCCCTGTCTCTGCCTTCCTAGGCCGCAATTACAAACAGGCTGCCACATCCACATGGCATTTATTCTGGCTTCGGGGAGCTGAACTCCAGTTCTTCTGCTTACACAGCAAGAAGTACTTTGATCACACATCCATCTCTCCAGCCCCAGGACAAACAACTTTTACAGTCTTTACATGATAGAAAAAATAATATTTACTGTGTACATTTCCCTTGATTAGAAGCAGAGACACCTTAAAATCTTATTTGGAAAAATAATTTTCTTTCCCCTTTCTCCAAATACAAACTCACTATTGTCTCCTTTTTGCTAATAAGGAAAAAAAATGCAGAAGTGCCCATTTATCTTTAAAAAAACAAACAAACAAAAAAAACACATGTGTTTGTATGGGCACTGTGTGTATACAGTACCTGAGGAAGACAGAAGAGGGCATGAGAGCTCCCGTAACTGGGTGTTGGTGATTGAACCTGGGTCCTCTGCAAGGGCAGTAAGAGCTGTAACTGCTGAGGTGCCTACTTCTGATGTCTGCTGTTTTCAATGCCCTCTTCACAAACACTGGCTCCTCTCTGAGGCTCAGGTAGGGGACACATCACACACTGATTTACCACTCACAGGCCTGGCCCATGAACCATACAGGGACAAAGATTCCCTCTGTGAAGACATTTCTTCTCAGGCTGGTGAGATGGCTCAGCATAGAGAGGCACCTCCTGCCAAGCCTGATGACCTGTTCGATTTCTGAGACTCCCACAGGTTGTCTTCTGACCTCGACACGTGGGAGAGCACCCACAAGCTATAGACTTGTCCATCCTGAGGAAGAGGCCAGGGGTTAATACTGGGACGCTGCTCTCAGTCTATGATTCACCTTAGTTTTAAGACAGGGTCTCTCACTGGATCTGGAGCTTGCTATTTATTGGTCCCTCTGGAGCAGCTGTGAGCACACAGCATGGATGCTGGGCACTGCACACTGGTCCTCTGGAAGAGCAGTAAGTGAGCCATCTCTCCAGCCCCTAGGAGCTGCCTCCTCAGCGCTATCATGCCAGTGTTATAGACGGACACCAATCGGCCCAGCTTGTGTGGGTGTCGGGATCTAAAGTGCCATCTTAATGCCAGACCGTGCAGGTGGCCCTCTCTCAGGCCTGAGTCAAGTTAGATTTCCCTGAAATGGCATCAAGGTTTAGGAAATTTCTTACATAATTTTTCTGCTGTGTGACAATCTAGCAAATCTTGTGAGGTATAAAAGAATTTTGAAGCACCAAGGACCCAAGTTGCTTCTCTGACCCATCACGGTTGGTAGGCATTGGATGGTCACAGTCCAGCTGTTCCCCTCGGACACCATTTGCACCCTGTGGGAGGAGTCAGGCCCTGTGGGCGAAGTCACCACCATGCCTGTCCTCACTCATCCAGGCTCTTACTCACTCAAGCAGGCCACAGCCTGAGAACAGCCTGAGAACCAAAGGCCAGCCACTTCGCCAGAAGCCACATTTCAACAGGAAAAGAAAAACCCCATACCTCATAAACTTGTGGACCGAGTAACCCTCTCCACCAAGAATGTCAATTGAGTGTGTAATCCCCACCAGGGGCTCAGCCCTCCAAACTCACAAGGGAGCGAAGCCATCTGTGATTAAAGCGATGGGGGAGCCGCCCCGCTGGAAATGTGAAGCAGCTCTGTCAGCTCTCACCCTGCGCCTTCTTATACCACATGTGGATGCTTACTGTGTTCTTGCTGAAATTCAGCTGATGGTCATGGGAGGGGGGATAAAGAGGAGAAGGAGAGGGAGGAGGAAGAGGAGGCCACAGTGTGAAAAGCACCACTGTGAAATCCTATAAAGATTGTAACATATTTTTGTTTTCTGGTATTCCGGTGAATCATGTTGAAAAGAGAGGGAAAGGGGGAGGGGAGGAAGGAGAGAGGAGGGAGGGGAGGGAGAGTTCTCACAGGTTGTACATATCACTCTATCAATCAACCTTGGGGTTCATCCTCAGGAACGCCACCCACCTCCTTTGAGACAGTGTTCCTCACTGGCTTGGAGCTCACCAATTGTGCTAGGTGGGTTGCCCAGCGAGCCCCAGGGATCTACCTGCCTCTGCTCTCCAGTTCTGGGATTGCAAGCACATACCACTATGCTCAGAATGTTTACCTAGGTAGTGGAAATCAAACTCAGGTCTTCATGTTTACAAGGCAAGCAGTTGAACAGACTGAGCCACCACGCCTGCCCACATCAAGGTGGACTTCGTGTACTGGAAGCATCAGTGTTGGGGAAGGTCCAAGCAGAAGCTACTGCACAGTGTCTTTACAAGACGACCAGTTAGCAGGACTATTTACTCGAGGTTGGGGAGTGGTACTTTATTTGTAAGACAAATAAGGTTTTATTTTTCTTGATTTATTATTTTTTTATTTTGTGTACATGTGTGTGTGTGTGTGCGCACAAGCGTGTGTGCAATGTGGGCACATGCAAGTGAGTGCAGGTGCTTAGAGAGGCCAAAGGTGTTGGATCCCTGGAGTTGGAGTTAGAGATGGTTGCACAGTGCATGGTGTGGGTGTTGGGAACCAAACCTGGGTCCTCTGCAAGAGTAGCATGTGCTCTAACCACTGAGCCATCTGTAGGCGCAAGTGAAATGCTTTCATTTATTGGAAAGAGGTGGGGAAAGTGGGAGAGCTTAAAACAGAGAAAGGGCGGAAGTAGGTATCCCATAATAGTACTTTTGTTGCCCATGACACCACCCTTCTGTGTGCATGAGCCCATGTAGTTGTACATGTGAGTGGATGGGCTGTTCACACATCAGTACATGTTAGAGACAGAGCAGACCATGGGAAAGAGATCTCACTGGAAGACATTATGTCCTAGACGCTGTGTTTAAATGAGCCAGAAGCTGGCAATGTGGATGTGGCCCACACAAATCAGTTGCTAACAGGTAGCTGCAGGACACAGTTCTGAATCCCAGTCTAGTTCTGGATTTGGCATCCCCATGTCACTTTTGGTCTGGGGAAATGGCTCTTATAGTAAAGTGCTTGCCTTGTAACCATGAGAGCCACAGCTTGGTCCCCAGAAACTAAAATAAGAAGTTTGAAATAAGCTAGGCTGGGCGTGGCTGTACACGCTTTTAATCCAAGTGTTCCAGAGCTTGGAAGGCAGAGGCAGGTGAGTCTCTGGGAGTTTAAGGCCAGCCTGGTTTACATAGTGAGTCCAGTCTATCCAGGGCTACGCAGTAAGACACTGTATCAAAGGAAACAAAACCAGCAGCCGCTATAGCCGTGGTGGCAACACCATGCCTGGTTTATATAGTGCTTGGAATCAAAGCCTCGCCAGGGCTTCACACATTCTAGACAATCTACCCACTTGGCCACATATCAGCACATCCACTATTAAGAATGAAAGCACACCTTCAGACAGCGACATCTAACCTTGATGGGTGTTTCTTTTGTTCCTTGCTATCTGTTTTTCCCCATCTATAGAGGCTCAAGTATCAGACCATCCATCTGTCATTGCTCAGAATGGGGCTTGTAGGCAGCACAGGAAAGGACTCACACCTGAATGTGTCTCAGAGGATGTCCTCTGCAGTTGTCACCTCTAAGCCTGGTCTTCCCCATTGTGACCTTTGGCTTAGTCACTTGACACCTGACAAAATTCAGTCTTCCTTCCTCTCAGATAGGAACACTGCACCCTGGTAGGGTTCATACCTAGCCTGGTGATGTGGTGATAATACTGGGTATCCTCCATAGTTATCATTCCCTCTCCCCCCAGTTCTTCTTCCCATACTCCCAGGGGACAGTAAGATCAGGCCTTAGAGGAACAGTCCCTGGATTTTCCAACTGGAGACAAATATTCTTTAAAAAAAATATATTTTAATTTTTATTTTGTGTACGGCTGTTTTGGCTGCATGTATACATGCATCATGTGCATGCCTGGTGCCTGCAGAGGTTGGAAGAGGGAGTCAGAGCCCTTGAAACAGATTATGGATGGTTGTGAGCCACCATATGGGAGCTGGGAATCAAACCTGGGTCCTTTGCAAGAACAAGTGCTGTAAACTGGAGAATCTTCTCTCGAGCCCCTGGGGGCAAATCTTACCTCCTCAGTGAACATGTTCACAGCTGTTCAGCTCACTTAACCTTGCATGGGTCACTCCCCAAACGCCCTTGCAGGCAGAAGAGTGATACAGGCTTCTTAAGGCACTAGGGCACCTGAGCCCTCTCTGTCCATCCATCTCCTTTAGCCTCATCCCTCCTCCATGCTGCTCCTCTCTGGGGTGCTCAAGACATCGAGCCAGCTGAGGTTTGTCAGGGGCTACATACAGTGTCTGGCAGGCAGATCACTCTTGCCCCACTCCCCCGGCCTTCCCTTGTAACCCCAAGCTAAGAATCCCACATAGGCTACACACTGTACGTCTAAAGAGAGCCTCAAACAATAAAACCATAGGGACTCTTCCGGAACTAAGGCATGTTCTAACACTTGCCACCAGACTAGCTCAGATCAACATCGTAAATTCATTCTGAATGGAATGATATGGCTAGCAAATTAAGGAAAGACAAGACGAGGTGAAATATTACCCAGATGCTCTCAAGAAATATCAGAGACAGGAAGTATGAAGCACGCATGCCTCCTCCTATACCATTGGTTGGTTCACCTGAGGCTCGGCCCACCGCAGCTGGCCTCACCCTCCGCATTTCCCCTATAACTTACCTGCTCTCCTCCCAGTCTTTAGGTTTCTTGGTTTCGTTTGGTTTTATGCAGCGAATGTAGTGGGGTGTACATTTCATCAGGGTGCTCACGAGGTCGTTGGCTTGTTTCTGGTGGGAAGAATAATAACAGTTAGAGATAACTGTATGGCAGACCAGCTTCCAAAGAAACCCTGCAGAACCCAGCATGGACCACGTGGCCAGAAACAAATGTCACTGAGCCTCATTGCACCTGAGCCGGGTGCCCAGAACAGCTTCAAGGTTCTGTTGACTTTCATGATGATCTTTATCATACTCAGGAGTTACAAATTTGAACACTGAAAACAATTAGGCATTTTAGGTTGTATATCTATATCTATAAATAAAACAGAAAATCCTCACATGTGATCATTTCATCTGGAATAATGCCATAATCGACAAATTAACTTCAATTTGTACTAACTGAGATCACTATAAATACACTTTCATTAGTGTGTGTGTGTGTGTGTGTGTGTGTGTGCGCACACACACACACACACACACACACACGCATGGGCCTAGGATCTCAGGCTTCCTAGGCTATCCTCTAATTCACTACCTAGCCAAAGACGACCTTGGTGTCCTGATTCTCCTGCCTCAGCATACCAAGTGCTGGAATTATAGTCATGTACTACCATGCCTGGTTCTTGATAATGTTTTGTTTGTTTGTTTGTCTGTCTGTCTGTTTGTTAGAAATTATAAGTATGGATAAAATTTCAAATATCTTTCCTGTTAGTGCCATCTATGAAGAATCTCTTAATTAAAATGAGAGAGGTTGGGGAAATGGCTCTGCAGTTAAGAGAACTTGCTGCTCTTCCAGAGGACCTTAATTCAGTTCCAAGCACCAACACAACTGCCTATAACTCCAAATCTAAGGGATCTATAGGCACCCACCCCCCCCCACACTAAATAAAATGATGTGAATTCATAGCCAAACAAAGAAAATTTATATTAAAAAATCTAATTCAGGAATGTCTTACATGCCATTTTATTCAGTACCCCCTTGATTTGTCCCTTTACAAACCTGCAGGCTCTCTGCAGCTTCCTTGTGGGACATAACTTACATCTTCACACAGCAAAGTGACTCCGTATAAAAATCATCTATCATTAACTATGCCCTGGGTACCCAGAGCAGGACTTAATTCAAGCAGAAAAAGGCACATAACTAAAGCTGGGACTGCCTGAGATTATTTCAGATCATGAGAATTGCCCACGTGGAAGAAACAGGAGTAGAGCTCACGTCAGCAGCCCTGCCACACAGCTGAGCACACCCTGGGGGTCCACGATGCCCCACTTAGGCAAACCCTCCTTCCAAGCCAGTCAGCACGCAGAGAGGAAAACCTCTCAAAGAAAACAGTGGGAAGGCCTGCCAGGAAACTAGAGAGCCATTCCCAGTCAGCTCTGCTGACATGAGACAACCCGCTCTCAATTAGGGCTTCTCTGCTTTCAGGCTCTCGGGGAATCTGAAACCCCCAGGAAACTGATGGGTAAAGTCAAAGCAAGATGTTTCTCGCTGAATGGAGCTCTTGTGTAAACGTGCAGAAGACAGCATTCTTTGCACTGCCTGAAATTGAGGACAGAGGTATAGAGGTTATGCCTTGCAAGGCCTCTGACCACAAAGGAAATCGCCCTTATCTTCTTTGCTGATGAAGTTACATTTGGAAACAAATCTGACGATCTTTGCTACATGTCAGGTGACGTCAGAGAGGGGCTGCAGTCTCTCTGATCAAAGCTTTACACTGTTTTTAAAATTTCTTTTATTTGTATTGAGTGTGTTGCATGCATGTCCGTATATGTACTATATGCATGCATGGTGCCCCGGGCAGTCAGAAAAAGGTGTTGGGTTTCCCAGAGTTAAGGCTGATTGTGAGTCACCTAACATGTAGGTACTGAGAATCAAACCTGGGTCTCCTAGCCAGTGCCCTTAACTGCTAAGCCATTTCTCTAGCCCTAACTTTTTCCTCCTTCTTTTGAAACAAGGTCTCTGTATGTAGCCATGTAACCCCAACTATCCAACTTACCAAGCAGGCCAGGCTGGCCTCAAATCACAGAGATCTACCCGCCTCTGCATCCTAATGCCACCTCTGCATCCTAATGCCACCACACTCAGTTCCCTATTTTCTTTCTCTTTCCCTTTCTTTTTTCTTTCTTTCTTCTTTCTCTCTCTCTCTCTCTCTCTCTCTCTCTCTCTCTCTCTCTCTCTCTCTC
>NC_034599.1:65238729-65273056 GCF_900095145.1 Mus pahari | reverse complement strand
AACTCACTTTGTAGACCAGGCTGGCCTCGAACTCAGAAATCCGCCTGCCTCTGCCTCCCGAGTGCTGGGATTAAAGGCGTGCGCCACCACACCTGGCTTTCAGCTCCCCATTATTAAGTCTTAAATTTCTTGTTCACTTTCAGTTTTTTATATTAATTTTTATTTACTGCTATTCAGTCCTATGCAGGTAGCAGCATACTTTCTGCCTTTGCCCTATGGCCTAAAGAAAGCATGCAGAGGCCAGTGGAACAGTTTCATGTGTCCCCTGCCACAGTCCTTTTTATAATAGTCATTGGTCTCTGATGTCTCACAGTGTGCCTGAGTGGTGGCAACTGTTACTACTTTGGCTTTTTTGCATGAGAACATCAAGCCTTGCAGGAAGAACGACTCCTCGACTCCTCGGGATGCAGGAAAACATAATTTGTAACAAGGAAGGCAAGGCTTGAAAGCGAGCCTACAGTTTTTAATCACAATGCTCTTTTGCCTTTGTACGGGTGATATGGAATTGTTTGGTGTGTCAGGAAAGGAATTAACTGGGTGAACTTGGACAAGCTAGAACCACCAGGTTGTGGCATAATTACTTTGAACAAGCAGGAATATGCATTAGTTGTAGTCACCCTGAATTTCAATGGCTCTGGGTTACTTTCAATGTTCCCGGAGCAAACTGACTTCATAGAGATCTGACTCCAGCCAAGAATGCATTGGTTAGATAAAAAAAGGCACCAGCAGTATTCATCAGAAGTGGGAATCAAAATACAAAACAAGCCAGGCAGTGAGGAGAGGCTCAGGGTCTTGACCGATTACCCTCTAGCCTCGGTGAGGCTCCTGGCTCTGTCACATGAAAGGTGCACAATGCTGAGCCTCAGTTCCTCCAGCGGCAGCCTACACACAGGCGGATAAAGCTAGAAAACTCTGATGTCTTATTTTAAAGGCAGAAATAGATGCCACAGTGCATGGTGCTGCAGTTACGCGTCTCCCACTCAGCTGTAGGCTCGCTCAGGTAATGCCCGGGTGTGTTTACCTTGGTCCACCCGGAGCGTGAGTCTGCCCTGTCTAGCATCAAGCCTTCACTCTAACCCCTATACTAGCCTCTTCCAATCTCGATACAAAATTAAATGAAGCCTCGGAATCAAGCATTATTAAATGTAATAGAATATTATTTAAAAGGTTTATTTTTATTTTTTTTGCCTGTGAGTGTTTTTGTCTGCATGTACATATGTGTAAGTATTTTTGGTGGCCAGAAGAGGGAGTTAGATTCCCCTGGGACTGGAGTTATAGATGGCTGTGAGTCACCATGTGGGTGCTGGGAACTAAACCTGCTCTGCTCTCCAGCTTCATAAATACAATGATGTTTTTCACTTTGGTGAGTTGATGCAAGTGTCTATCAAATGACAATCCTAATCAAATCTTGTGGATCTGTTTTATATTTTAAAATAATTAAAACAATAAAATGTGCAACACTAAAACTATCTTCAATATAAAAATTTCTATCCAGAAACCTGGAGTCCCTTTCAACATACTCTGGGGGATATTTTCCAAACAGTGTAGATATGGAAGGGACAAGGGACTGGGTCGTGGCTATGTGTCCCTCAGAGATGTTTCAGGAAGGCATATATAATGAGACATTCACTACTGTAGATCACCAGGCAGATCTTGGTCACAGGATTCATCAGGAAGGGCAGAGTTTGAGTGAGAATATAAGCCCAAATCTCTTTAGATAACTAAACTTCAGGCTGACCTCCCTAGACAAAGGCCCCGAATGTGCTGTTGTAAACATTCTGTGTAGAGTCCAGAGAGGTGGTAACCTTTTAAACTAGACACAAAGGAGAAGCAAGAGGCCCCTACTCCTCTGGAATATTCCAGACCACTTGAAAATGAGTCACTGCAACCTTGGGGGATCTGAGCCCTTGGATCTGAACGTGACAGTCTCATGACTGGAGTTTCCAGCCCAGAGCTTGTTCTTATCCAGGTCCTTCAGGCTAAGGCATGAGTCAACCTCCCGTGCAGATGTTAGTATCTGAGTCTCAGAAAAATCACATCTGTTCTCTGCCCTCAGCTCTCTGTCCCAGAGACCCAAATCCCATCAATGTCTTGGAATGGCTTTTTTTTTCTTTTTCTTTTTCTTCCTTCCTTCTTTTCTTTCTTTCTTTCTTTTTTTAAAGATTATTTATTTATTATAAAGATTCATTTATTTATTATGTACACAGCATTCTGCCTGCATGTATGCCTGTAGGCTAGAAGAAGGTACCAGATCTCATTATAGATGGTTATGAGCCACTATGTGATGATTGCTGGGATTTGAACTCAGGACCTTTAGAAAAGCAGTGATCTTAACCTTTGAGTCATCTCTCCAGCCTCTTGGAATTGCTCTTAAGGACATGATGTCCCTATAACCTAGAGGGCTCTGCCTATCAGCTCAGAACTCTGCCTGCCTCAGTGGGCATGGTGGCATGTGTCAGTGGCGTCCTGTTAAGAAGGCTGATGCAGGAGCACAGCTGGAGCCCAAGAGTGTGATGGACATGACAAGATCCCATCTTTCTTTCATTGAGACACTCTCATTTTGTAAGCCAGACTGGCCTAGAACTCGCAATCTTTTTGCCGGAGCCTTCTAAGTACTATAAGGCAAGACTACAAACCTGGTGAGACTGTGCCGCCCACCACCATCTTCCTGTGACTCAAACTTGTAATCCGCCTGCTTCTACTACCTACGTGTTGGGATCTTGGCTGTGTGCTACCACCCTCAGCTTGAAGCAGCCTAGAACTATTTGGTTGTTGTTTATGATGCTGGGAATCAAATGCCACATATTGATCCATCTGGGTATTCCAGATATCCCACCCTAAGAATAACAGCAAACAAACAAACAAATGTACCACCACCTTATGCCTGACTTCATCCACGTAGCTTAAAAGGTCCTCTTATGGAACCATGTCCTTTACTGGAGGCAGTGTCTCTGTTCTCAGGAAGGTTATTAGGCACTAGGAAGGCGGGCTTTATCCATGAAACACTTGGACAGGAAAGAGCAGAGGGCAGTAACCATAGTAACAACCATGGTGTCTTTGATGCTGGCATCAATCAGGAAGGCACGGACTGAATGAAGGGCATCATGGAATGGAATACAGAGTGAAGGAGGATGAATGGAAGTCTAGGACAGGGAGTGAGTGTGTACACAAAAATACCCACAGCAGTCAGTAGAGACAAGGCATGGGCATGGTACAGGGAACACATTGCTAGGCAGAGCCATCCATCAGAGCAGCTGTTGAGCATCTTTTGCAGGGTAGGATGCAGGCGCTAGAGGTGGATGCCTGGATTTAATCATCAAGGCCATGCCTGGGAGTTGGTGCTACAACTTCTACCTTACCGATAAGCAAGAGAACTTTTTAATTAACTAAGCAAGATAAAGCTGAGAACCTTTTAAGCTAATAATCCATTATTTTTATGTGTATGTATGCCTATATGAGTTAATGTGAACCACGTGAGTTCAGGAGCCAATGGAAGCTGGAAGGGGACCTCAGATTCTTTGGAACGGGAGTTGCAGATGGTTATAAACTGCAATGTGGGTAAACTGAGTAAGAATAGCAAATGCTCTTAACCACTGAGCCATCTCTACTGCTCCAGATACCAAGGATTTAAATCAAAGATTGGCAATAACTTAGATAGCAAAAGCCAAATACACACACACACACACACACACACACACACACACAGACAATTTTTTTTTTTAAAGACAGGGTCTCATATAGCCCAGACCTGCCTTGAATTTACTATGTAGCCAAGAGATGTCCCTGAACTTATGATGGTCTCGTCTCCACCAGATGTGGGGTTACAGACACTCACCACCATGTCTAGTTTTATGGATTGGTAGGGACAGAAAGAAACTTGGGATCTGTGTGCTCTACAAAAGCCCTCTACCAACTAAGTCACAATCATTCCCCAGACCTTAAAAAAATACTTTGAATGGGTATTATCTTCAGAAACTCATCAAGTAATTGTTCAAGTTACAGAATGTTCTAGATCCGAACTCATCACTGCCCTCAGCACCTCTGAATGGCTAACATCATTTGGCCAGCTGTGTCTGCATAGCACAGCAAGGAGAAACCTGAAAGACCTAGAGAGGAGGCATGTGCAAGTCGTCCCTAAAGGTGAACTGGGGTTTCTGGCAAGTTTCATTCTTGGCATGCCTTGAGGGTCTGGCCTGGAAAAGCACCATCAATATCCAGAACATGATTTTGAACCACAAAATTCCTGATAGTTTACCATAAATCCTTCCAGATTCACTTGAAAGCCATTTCCTCTTTAAAAGAACTGATTAGTGTGTGCTGCCCATTAAGCTGTGAGGAACTTCATATCCAACTGGGGGAGCAGGGTGGCCAAGTCAAACTCAGCTACATCCTGCCGCTTTCCTTTTTTTTTTTTTTTTTTTTTTTCTTTTTTTGCAAGTAGCCTAACTTCTGGGCATGTCTATAACCATCCTCCTACCCGAGCCTGACTTTATGGCCTGGGGTGGCAGTTCCTGGTTGTTAGAGAACTCCAGCTCTTACAGTGATCCAAAAGTTCCCAGAATAGAACCAACCTTTATTTTGCTTCCTGCGGTCGTTGGGCGCCCTTTCTTGTCGGCTTGCAGGTTTTCAGGAAATAAAGACTTTATAAAAGGCCTGGAAAAAGAGAAAGAGGATGGATCAGCAATATCTCAGTTCTGTGGGGGCTGGATGTCCAGAAGCATCTCACGCCAGCCACAGGAAAACCATGTGACTTATGGTACAGGCCTGCAAGTTGTAACGTGGGCAAATGAATACGAGACAGAAGACAGGAAAGAAAACAAAATTACGAGATACAAGCATCTCTGTCTCAACGTGAGAAGTATGTTTGGAACACCCCTGGGGCTGAGGGCAACACAGGAGAGGGGGCGGGGAAACCGAACGGGCTTGTGAAGACAAGCTAGCTAGATTGGAGTCCTGAGCTCTGCACCTGTCTCTGAATCACCATGGCTGACGGTCCGCACCTGGGTAATTCTTGGATGGGGCTTAAGGAAGAGTGTCCTACACATCTTCGGACCTTCGTTTTTGGCTTTTTTTTTTTTTTTTTTTTTTTTGAGGCACGTTTTTATATAGTCTAGGCTGACCTTGAACTCCCCTTGTAGCCCAGGATGACCCTGAGTTCCCTGTCCTCTTGTCTCCATTCCCTAGGTGCTAGGATCTCAGTTATTTGTCCCTATGCCGGGTTTTATGAGGTGCTAGGGAACAAACCCAGGGGTTGCACATGCTAAGCGAGCACTGTTTCAACCAAGCCATATGCCCAGCCCAACACCACAGGATATTTAGTAGAATGAATGCCCTTGGCTTGCTAGAGGCCAGCAAGCAACACTGGCTGCAACTCCCTTGACAGAGCCTGAGCAGTTTTGAGTGCTGCAGTCCTAAGTTACTTTTATTATATAGAAACATTATATTGTTTTATTATATATATAAACATTATATTGTTTACAGAATATATTCCCTTAATAACTCCAATTGAGCACCCACTGTACAGGGTGGGGACGTGTCTAGTTACTTTGATGCCCCTGGTGTCTGAACCACAGCTTAATAAATATCTTCTAGTTGACTCAGTGAATAAAGTGGCCTACATAAGGTGACCACTGGATATGCTAACCCAACCTCATTCCACCCTGGGGTGACTCTTGGTCTTTAGAAATTTCCAGGAAGTTTCCCTAGTCATCTACTTCTAACCTGACCAGACATATTCATGGATTTTTACAGCAATTTGTATTACAAAACAATATGCTGCATCCAGACGACAGGAGTTTATGTGGGCCCATCAATCGCTCTTGAACTTGGCAGGAGTTTTAATAATTAAAAACCATCCCTGAAAGTGAGCCTTCGCCTGGCTACCATAAAACCCACAAGCCAGGACTTGCAGCCTCCCTGACCTTCTCAGAGGAGAGCTCATTGTCATGCATTTGGAATGGACAGAAATCTGACATCTCAAAAGTGAGTGTGAAGAAGCTTGGGCAAAGGATAGTGGTGGAGCACCTGCATGGAGGAGGGTGGGGATGGAACACCAGCATGACAGTGGGTGGTGGTGGAGCATCAGCATGGAGGAGGGTGGTGGTGGAGCACAGGTGTGGGGGAGGATAGTGGTGGAGCACCAGCATGAGGGAGGATGGGAGGGAGCTTTGAGGGAGACATGTAAATGAAGAAAGAAGAGCTCCTCATTGGGCTTAGGAAAGGAAGGCCTGCTTTGCTTTCATTGCAGTTATCAGAAAGCTGTTGCAATTGTTGGTGGTCCTTAAAGTAGTTATTCCTGGTTGAGGATGCAGCTCAGAGAGCAGACTGCATGCCTAGCAAGCAGGAAGTCCTGGGGTCAATTCCAGCACCACATACAGGCGTGTACACAGGAGGCCAGCCTGGAAGACACTCACTCAAAAGGAAATAAATAAAAATGAAGGCTTGCATGTATCATGCTATAGAGGTTCCTCCTAGGATTGGCTTTCTTTCTTTCCTTTCCCTCCCTTCCTTCCTTCTCTTTCTCTCTTTCTTTTTATATAACTTTGTTTTCCACCTTTTTGTTTTTCCCAAGTGTCTTGCAGACTAGCTTGTGACCACGGGTTCCAGCCCACTCAGTGGCTGAGCAATGTAGACCAGTCGTCAGTGACCTCTAGGGTACTGAGGGCACCTGCACACTTTCAGACCAGTGCTGGCAGGGTCCATTCGCCCTGCAACTCCTCCCTGTTCAAATCCTTTTCAGCAAGCACCTCCTCCATCACCTCATGGTCTTTGTAGAAGCAGAGCTTGGGCTTGACTTCCCACAGGTTCTCACAGGACATGGTGCTACACACCCTCAGACCTTCCCAGGTCAGCATCTACATCAGACCCTCGGGGTAAGCTCCCTGTTTTTGCATAGGATGGCAACGTTCCCATCATGCATGAGGAGAGTCTGTGTTACACAGAGAGATGGTAGGAAGGTTAGCATAAGTTGCCTCTGTGAGGGGTTAGTGGTCAATCTTGGGGTCAGCCACCACTAGAAACCATCGTTCCTCGAAGGCTGCTTGGATCTGGTTTGTGAATGTTCATGGAATGGCTCCAATGGCTGCTAAATGTCCATACAGCTCATTGGCCAGTGTTCCTGGAGATGATGCTGACGTCAGCATGTTCTCAATGGCAATAAGGATGCTGCCAGCAGCAGCTCCTTCCAGGTCCTCGCCAGGGTCATGATGCAGATGCCATCACTGTTCCTTTTGTAGATATGCTCTACCATCTGGCGATCAAGGGGGGTGACACTGAAGTATATTCCTGTGGCAAGGACCGTGAAGTCATCCTTCACCTTCACCTGCAGGACATCAAGGGCTCCAGACCCTGGGTGAGAGCTTCCCTTTACATTACAGTAGGAATCAAGAGCAAAGCCACAGGGATTCTTCCCTGGACAGCAGAGAAAAAGCTTCTCCCAGACTTCTCCATTGCTCCAGCCACTCAAGCTAATTCAGGTCTTAGGAAGCCACCAGCTAGCTTTAAAAATGAAAAGACCATGGAAAAATCCTTTCGGCTTTCTCCAAGGACAAAGTATCATAGAACTAGATTCTTCTACTCTTCAAAGCCATCGCCAATACAGCCACTTCTCCCCCCTAACAGTATTGAAGATGATGGAGTCAGGCATACAGATGGCACTCGGGAGAAGGAAGCACTAGGGATGGAAGGAAGAGAAAGACTGGAAAGAGAAAAGCTCTTTGGAGAAAACGGTCAATTTTTAAACAAGACTCAACAGTTCTAAAAGAGCCAGATGCTAAATACTCCAGTACCACTCTGGTCTGCATGTTGAAACAACACCATCCCTGGTTTGGGATGACACGGGGCTGGAGCACTGGCTGTTCTAGAGGACCTGGGTTCAACTCCCAGCACCCACCTGGTTGCTCACAATTATCTGTAACTCCAGTTCCAGGGTATCTGAGACCCTCTTCTGTCCTCTGTGGGTATACACATGGTAAACAGAATACATGCAGGCAAAATACTCATATACATTAAAAAAAAAAAATCTAAAGTCGTCCCGCATGCCAGATAAAGGACACTCACAGCTCACTGCTCTGCATGAGTTCAATCAGGTCCATGAAAAGCACATCCCGGTTCCTTTCGCAGAAGCCGTCCATGTCATAGGAAACCTGGCCAAAAATAGAATGTAATCAAATTTTATCCTATATATTTCTTCGGTTAAAAATATCCCGAAGTGAGCATGGCTGTCCTCATGAGAAGGGGAGTGTTTCTGGCTATTGCCTTTGAGGTTCCACACTTCATGCTGTCACAGAAGGCTATCAGCTGGCTCAGCTGACCATGACCTACAAATGGTGGATGATAAAGACCTGGCTCCCTAGATGATCTGTGAATGGGACTACAGCTCTCAAGAGCACAGACCCATTTGTCTGTGGATCCCTAAGCATATCTGGGCAATACATTAAGTTATTTTTTTCCCCCAAGTTCTGACTAAGGGAAGAACAAGGGAGCCCTCATGCTTACCCATTAAGTAAGTCGACTGAAACTTGGTAATTGGTCTTAAAAGTGGCACCAGAGCTGTGCCCATCTGCCCTGAAGCTCATGCTCAGGGACCTTGGCTAACAATGACCAGCTGGGAGGAAAGATATCTCAGGATTTCCATAGGACTGGGAAGCATCCAAGAGCCATGATCCCAAATTCCATGGTTGGGTACCCTGTAAGCACCTAGCATCCACTTTGTATGGAAAAACATTAAAGTGCACACTCTCCCCTGTTTCATAGTCTGAGTGCCCATGGGAAAGTGAAAAAAATGTAAATTTGTGATTGCAACTCTCAAGACAAAAATCTATTGCTTCAGCATTTTCGATATACTCCAGGGAGATTTGTGCTTAAAAATTAGCAGCTCTGTAGACAGTACTTTGTTTTAACTCTTCAAATTCTTTAAAGGCCGTATTTATTAGATGAATAAATAACATCAATGTCTATTGGTTCATGGGAAAACAAACCCCACCCCCAAAGGCTCAAAATTGGAAGCGTTTAAAATGGATCAATTCCGGACTACTGAACCATGGTCTCACCTTCCCAGCGTAGTGGTGAATGATGAAGCCTTGGTTCCAGCTGTTGAAGTGCTCATGGCTCCCGATCTGCATCTGGAGCTTCTGTAGCAGTGTCTGGTCAGCACCCTCGCCCACGGCATGCATGGTGGCACACACATCATCCAGGATGCTCATAATTCCAGGAGGGTTCTAGCAGGACCGAGAAGGTAAGAACCTGGTTGCTGACCCCTCCAAATACACAACACCTATGGGGTCACATCTTAAGGCAGGAGACTACTCCCAAGACTCAGATGCCATCTTGGTCATCAGCCATTCCTTCCAAGAAGAATGCACTTAAAATTCCCAAAGGAGGTTCTATCATTCAGACCTAGAGATGGAGGAAATCCCACTTCCAAGAAGCTAGCTAGTTCTCTATTTTTTGGTGTACGTGTGTACGTGTGTGTATGTGTGTGTGTGTGTGCACATGTGTGCATGTTCCTGTGTATGTGGATACATGATGGGACTGGAAGATGTGGCCCTTCTTATGACTCCTCATTTGCTATTTCATACAACCAAGAGCTATCATCTAGAATTCAGGAACAACTTCCATTTGCAACTTGACATTTTGTAAACATTCATATTTACTGTGGCAATAAAAACCTATTGTTTTATTTTCATGGTACACATTTGCGCACTATTAACATTACTGCTAAAATTCTGTGCAAGTCATTTCCTTGTCAGTTGTAAATCGATGACAGTGACACAGGACCCAGAGAATGAAAGTTCACTTAAGGGTAGACCAGTGAAAGGGACTGCAGGTGAATACTTACGACTTTGCTCTCTATGAGGTCACACACGATTTTATTATTAAAATAGTCAATGGGTGTCCATCTTATTCCCTCCTGAATGTATTCTTCCTGGATAACAGAAATTAGAAGCTTGCATAAACCACCAGGAAAGTAAAAACTTGAATTGTTTTTCCCTTACTAAGAGGTGATAGGAAAGGGACATCTTATAACTTAATGGTTCTCATGTTTTGTTTGAGCCACTAAAATTTATACTGTACAATTGTTTGTTGTTGTTTGAGATAACATCTCATGCGTCTTAGGCTGGCCTTGAACTCCATATGTATCCAAGGATGACCTTGAATTCCTGATCCTCCTGAACCCATGTGGTGGTTTGAATATGCTTGGTCCATTGGAAGTGGCACTATTATGAAGTGTGACTTTGTTGGAGGAAGTGTGTCACTGTGTAGGTGGACTTTGAGGTCTCCTAGTGCTTAAGCTCCACCCAGTGTGGAAGAGAGAGCCTCTTCCTGGCTGCCTTCAGATCAAGATGCAGAGCTCTTAGCTCCTTCTCCAGCACCAGACTGCCATGCTTCCTGCCATGATGATAATGGACTGAACCTCTGAAACTGTAAACCGGCTGCCCTTTATTAGAGTTGCCTTGGTCATGCTATCTCTTCACAGCAATGAAACCCTAAGACAATCTATGTGAGAGCTTGAATGAGAATGGCCCCCACAGACTCATTTGAATACTTGGTCCTCAGTTGTTAGAACTGTTTGGGAAGGATTAAAAGGTGTGGCCTTGTTGGAGGAGGTGTGTCACTGGGGGTGGGCTTTGAGGTTTCAAAAGACTCCTGCAATTTCCAGGGTATTCTCTGCCTTCTCCTTGTGGTTTGAGATGTGAGTTCTCAGATGCTCATACTACCATCCCTTTGCTCTGCACCATGGACTCTAAACCTCTGGAGCCATAAGCATAATTAAATGCTCTCTTTTCTAACTTGCTTTGGCAATGGTGTTTTATCCCAGCAATAAAAAAATCAGGGTCAGATTTTTTTCTCCTTTCTAGGACTTTGTGGTCGGTGTGTGTGTGTATGTGGGGGTGTATTTCCATCTGTCATATTTGTTCAGCCTTCCTTCTACCCACAGTTTCAGTTGATCTCCACGTGGGACTCTCCAGGTAGATGTACAGTGAGCCTCTCCTGCACACAACATGCACCAAAGTCTTCACCCTTCTAATTTTATCTTTCAATAACAACCTTGTCATTATCTAGTTTTTTCAAGATATAAAGTGAGGGGTTCTAGAGAGATGGCTCAGAGGTTAAAAACACTGGATAGCTTTGCAGAGGACCCAGATTCAATTCCAAGCACTCCTACAGTAGCTCACAAAACATCAGACACTCCAGTCCTTGAAGATCTGATGCCTTCTTCTGGCCTCCATGATCACCAGGAATGTATATAAGGCACAGACATACATGCAGGCAAAGCATCCATACACACAAAATAGGAATTTAGAAGAGAATACAGTCAGGAATCATTCTGGATGGCTCCTAGCTGGTTGCTAATAATTTCAAACAAATCCTATATGTTAGATTCAACAGAATATTTACACACTGGATCTCACTCTGTGGCTACCGTTGTTTCTCCATCACAAACTTCGTGTAGCCAGGCTGGTCTCAGGCTTATTAAACCTCATAAAGTACCTATCTATACAAGCCAGACCCTGCCTACTCTCTCGCAGCTTAGTTGGTATCTCCTTTGGCCACATCACTCTGGCCAACCTTCAGTGGTGGAGAGCTAACATGCCGATCTGTAATGGTCCCTAGACAGTATTTGATATGTATAGCTTCTCCCAAGATTGCACGCGCACCCAAACCTCGGGACTCAGGGTTTAGAAATAAGGTCTTTGTAGATACGAAAGGAGAGGGAGGCTACAGCCTGGAGCAATAGAGGGTAAGGTAGAGGGTACAGCTCTGTCACCAAGAGCCACCAGGATGCGGCAGATAAAGAATCCTAGGATTTTCAGGATTCTCCCACCAGTGTCTGAAGGGTCTTCACTGAAAGGCTGGACTTAGACTCTTGACACCTGGCCATGGGAGAAGTAATTTCTGCTGCCTCAAATCTCAAATCTTTTATTTTTGATAGTGACTCTGTAAATCTGAAAGAACACGGCACCAGGAGTATTAGAGAATCGACACTGTGCTTTTAGAATAAAGTGTAAGCAAGACATAATCCATGGAAGAATTCAAATGCCAGTGTGGCTGTAAGTATATGTACTTTAAGGGGAAGACCAAGGTTGTTTGCCAGACAATGGAGGTCGGAGCAAGGGCTCCCACTGCACCTTGGTCAGTGGGACAGAGAGTAGAAGAAAGAGCTCACTGTCAGGCTGGTCTCCTAGTTTAACTTGCTGAGAGAGAAACACACAGCAGATGGTATTTGCATTTCAAAGACTGAAATACTGCAAAGGCATATGGCTTCCCTGCTGACTTTAGTAGGTACATTTCCTAATACAAGACAGAAACCCAAATCAATCATCAAAAGGGAAATCTATATCTCTGAGGCAACCCAGACAGAGATCAAGATGAAGGGAAAGGGGCTGCTTACCTGCTCTGCTTTTAGCGTCAGCTCAATAAAAATCTGCTGTAATTTTTCATTAACAAAATTGATGCAGAACTGCTCAAAGCCATTTTTCTGGAGGAAAAGAAAAAAAAAAAAAGGTTCTTTCCTGTAATCATATCACAAAATCATTTAAAAAGTCATTTCTTGGTGATGTTCTAAAATGCCTGTGAAAGCTGTTTCAGAAACTCTGGCTACGTCAATAGAGGAAGCATGGTTTATATTTAGGAGAAACTAATTTGGTAAAGGTACATGAAGAACTTGCAAAGACCAAGACGAGCTGGAGCTTGCTGCTTCTTCATTGCCTAGAATTTATTTCTTATAGGCTAGAGGGAACATCATCTTCTCTCCAAGCTCTGATGGTTCAAACTAGTCTTACCTGGAATCAATTTATTTTCCTTCCTTGCTTCCTTATTTATTACATTTATTTATATGGTGTGTATGTGTGTGTCTGTGTGTCTGTGTATGTGTTGTATGTATGCCACAAATGCACATACCCACAGAGGCCAGAAGAGGGCATCAGATCCTCTGTAGATGGAGTCACATGGCTGTGAGATGACTGACATGGATGGAAGAAGCTGAACCCAGACCCCCAAGAAGAACAGCAATGGCTTTTAACCACTGAGTCATCTGCCCCCACCTCATTTTGTTTTTCTTTCTGTGTTTCTCACCTTTCCCCTTTCTTTTAGTGAGAGAGTGTGTGTGTGTGTGTGTGTGTGTGATCATAAGTGTGTTTGCAGGAGCCCTCACTGTGAAGGCAGAGATGAGAGAGGATATAGGGTCTTATTCCCATAAGACAAAATCTCCTGCTAAACCCAGAGCAAGGCCTGCCAGCCAGCCCCCATGAGCCTCTGCCTCTACCTCCACAGCACAGGGATTATGGGTATATGCAGCCATTTTCCCCTGAGTGCTGAGAGTCTGAACTCAAGCCCTCATACCTGTATGGCAAGCCCTCATACCCACTGAGACATACCATCCCTCTTACCTGAAATATTTCAAAGCCATAAATGTCCAGGACGCCAATGCTGTACTCCTCGTGGTCCTTCTCCATGGCTTTATTGATGGACTAGGAGAAAACAAGCACAGGGCAGATAACACCTTTCGTTCTTTTTTTTTTGTTTTAAGATTTATTTATTTTATGTATATGAGTACACTGTAGCTGTCTTCAGACAACATCAGAAGAGGGCATCAGATCCCATTACAGATGGTTGTGAGCCACCATGTGGTTGCTGAGAATTGAACTCAGGACCCCTGGGAAGAGCAGTCCTAACCACTGAGCCATCTCTCTAGTCCCCTTCTTTCATTCTTATTGAACAGTCATACAGGAAGGGTACGGAGCACTACATACCAACCACATTGATCCCTGGAGACAAGACAGCTTGAAGACAAGCCGTGTATGCTTTTAAAAGATCTCGGGATACCTGGTAGTGGTGGCGCACGCTTTTAATCCTAGCACTTGGGAGGCAGAGGCAGGTTGATCTCTGAATTGGAGGGTAGCTCGGTCTACAGAGTAAGTTTCAGGACAACTAAGATCACACAGAGAAACCCTGTATCAAAACAAAATGAACCAAAACGACCAAACAATCACATAAACAAAAAATGGTCTTAGGAAGGTGTGAAAAACAACTGTAGAGTGTGTGTGTGTTTGTGTCGGGGGGAGGTGGGGACAGAGGGATGAAGGAAGGTGGAAGGAGGTGGTGTTCATACAGTGATGTCCAGAGACCTAGAAGAAGCTGTCACCTTGGGTGATATGAGTAAGGTCCTGCTCTGAACGAGGCACCACTCTTGCAAAACCTGCAACTGCCAGTCACATGTACCCAACTCAGCACATGACCCTCACAGCACACACACGTCACTGATGCTGAACATAAAGTGCCACAGTTCTCAGAAGCACATATAGAAGGTAAACAATCTATAAATGACATTCATTATTTGTGTGTGTGTGTGTGTGTGTGTGTGTGTGTACTGGTCAGTGGTGGCACACACCCTTAATTCCAGTACTCAGGAGGTGTGTGTGTGTGTGTGTGTGTGTGTGTGTGTGTGTGTACTGGTCAGTGGTGGCACACACCCTTAATTCCAGTACTCAGGAGGCAGAAGCAGGTAGATCTCTGGGTTTGAGACCAGCCTGGGTTTGAGACCAGCCTGGTTTACAAAGTGAGTTCTGGGGCAGCCAGGGCTATACAGAGAAACCCTGTCTGAAAAACAAAGTAAGAATATTCACATATTCACATATGTATATGGTTATGCTGTGTCTATAAGTATCAGAGTTAATTTAAAAGTACAATGAACATCAGGGAGGGGTGTGGCCCAGTTGGTAGAGTGCTTGCCTAGCATGCATGAATCCCTGGTTCATGGTTACCAGCACAGCACAAAGTGGGCACGGTGGCACCCTCCTGCATCAACACTCAGGAGGCAGAAGCAGGAAGATCAAAAGGTAAAGGTCATGTTCAGCTACAGATTGAGTTTGTGGCTATCCTAGATTACACAGACACTATCTCAAAACAAACAAAACATTAATCAAGCAAAACACCATCTCTCAACGTGCAGATATCCCAAACCTTTGTTGTTTCCCTCTTTGAAAGGCACAGCTTAATTTCCATCCCATGTGGACTGCTCTTTTTCAGTGGCTTGCTCAGATCAATTGTCAAAGTGATAGTAGTTAGGTGTAAGATTACCAAAAATAACAATCCTAAGCCTTTACACAGAGAAATCAAGAATGGCTCTGGACCACAGGCTTCCTCTGTTCCCTCAAGATACTGTGTTGGTTCTAGTTACTGGGTCTCGCTAGGAGTTGGATTCAAGATTCACCAGAAACAGAGAAAGAAAGGGAGAGAGAGAGAGAGAGAGAGAGAGAGAGAGAGAAAACCACAGGGCAGAGAGGGACATACAAAGGATGAGGTAAAGGTTTGAGGCAAGCATGAGAAAAAAACCCTTAGTCATTGTATTCCTTCAGTGTAAAACTTGAAGCTTTGCCATGTCCGCTCCTGTTTACTTACATCTACCAAGAAGTCAAAGACTCGTGCGTGCAGGGCCTTGGCGAGCGCGTCCCTGGTGTAGCAGGCCTGCTCCACGTTGAGGGTCACATGGATGGACTCTGACTTCCCTCCCCACTTACTGTCCATCTGGCGGCTCGTTAGCTTCTCTTTTAACCGGTCTTGGTTTATACCCAGCAGATACGCAGGAAAAGCCAAAACTGTGGAGGGTAAAACAGGATTGTCTTTCAGAATTGTAACCACTCTCTCCCGGGCACACGGAAGCCCTTGTGCACGCGTGGGCAGACAATGGGTACCAGCGTTAACCTCCAAAACTTCCCCTCTACTGGAGGTGATGTATCACTTGGTGGTGGAGCCCAGCACGTGGGAGGCAGAGGCAGGTGGATCTTTGTGGTCATGGCAAATCTCCATGTATCATACACATCTCTATTTGTCTTACCCAGTTGTTCTATTCTGCAAATCAACCCTTATGGTGACCGAGGCTTCCAGTCATTCAAATCCACTTGCTCCAAGAAGGATGAAGTCCAGTCCTCCTCCCAACCTCCCCATCGGACATTGAGATCATACTGAGATACTGAAAATGGACATTTCTCCATACTTACATCAACAGGAACTCAACAAACATTTCGTTGGCTTTGGCTAATGTTTTCCTCCTTTGGTGCAATGTTTTCACGGTCTCATTTACTACCCCTGTTATCACAGATCTACTAAGCCCTACAACCCCCTACTGACCGAATGCTTACACTGAGAGGGCTTACAACACATAGAAAATGAGTAAAAGATAGTAAATACAATCTGGGAATTTTATCAAATAAAGAAATCTGAAAGGCAGAGTGCATCCAAACAGACTATAAAATCCTAGAAGATTTAGAACAGGAAGCTATTAATGCTTTCTAGGGTAATCAGAAGGGGTTGTACATGGGCTGGGCAGATAGAGAGGGGTAGGATTTGAACAGATGTGGAGAGGGGAATGGTGTGTGCTAAGGGAACAAGCGGGGAAGCCGGGGCATGGTTGGGATGTGGTCTATGTGGTGTAGCTACGCATCCGCTACAGCTGAAAGCTATGATTAAAAGATTGGGCTAGATTTCAATGCATTGGGGAAGGGTGTCCTAGGATGGGAAGCAGGAGGCAAAGGGGTTCATGTGTATGTATTTATGAGTTTCCATGGGTCTGCACATATGTGCAAGTAGAGATCAGAGGTCCATGACAGATGTCTTCCCTAGCCACTCTCCAGCTTGTTCTGTGAGACACGGTCTCTTACCGAACCTGAAGCTCACTGATTTGGCCAGGCTGGTTGACCAGCAAACCCCAGGGATCCTCCAGTCACTGCCTCTCCAGTGCTGAGGTGACAGGACACTAAGTCTGACTTTCCTAGATGGGCTCTGGGGATTGAATGGAGGTTCTTATACTTGTATGGTGAATACTTCACCAACTGCCATTTCCCACCCCAGAAGGCTTTAACAGATACACCGCAGGGTGCGTCCTCTGGAGGTGGCATGTGAACAGAGGGCCTGAGCATGGATTATATATAAAAAAAAATCTATCTCTCAGGCATTGATTTCTCCCAATGGTTATCTCCTAGAAGCAAATTCTTCTTTTGTACAAAGTAAGGAGAGAAGATATGCAGAAATCACACTGGATACTTAGCGTTATAGGGACCAGGAAAACAGCAAGTATGAGATATTGAATAAGCCTTTCCTGCCACCATCAAGGAGGAAATCTCACTAGACGCCATGGCCTTTCATCAACAGTTTACAGAAGGGATGAGGAAAAGCAGAAGTAGTAAAATTCTTGCAGCACAAGCATGAAGGCCTAAATTCTATCCCTAGAACCCATCTAGAAAAGCCAGAGATGGTAGTGCACAATTGTAATCCCAGAGCTGCAGAGCCAGAGACAAGCAGTTGCCTGGAACTCTCTGGGCAGCCAACCTACCCTAAGTGGGGAGTCCCAGCGAGAGACCCTGTCTCAATAAACAAGATGGATCCTGAGGAACACCTGAGGTTGACCTCTGGCCTCCACATGCACACATGTGCCCTTGCACGCACGCACGCACACACACACACACACACACACACACACAATTATAGTAACTGAGTGTGGTGTGCATACCTGGACTCCAGTTACTCATGAGGCTGAGGCAGGAAGCCTTCAGGGTCAAATGCATCCTGGGCTCTTTATTGAGATTCCATTTAAAAAAAAAAGGAACATATTCGCTAGGGCTTTTTACAGCGAACAGCTTTATACAATGACTAGTCAGCTAACATGTCTGTTTTGTAGACGTGTGCTTCTTCCCAAGCCTTAACCATCCCCATAGTGGAAATGAATGGGCTGTCTGTAAACAGTTCAAGCTGTTATCTTTATGGCCTTAGCTTAGAAAATCAAACAAGGCTGAGATGAGACCTCTGAGACAAAACAGACAGAAGGGAGTCACCGGACATGTGCTATCCTTCCACATCTTGTAGCTCTCCGGTAGAAGAGGGTGGATGTGGAGGGCTGCAGGCTCTTCAGAAACAAGGCATGGAGTGTGGCCAAGAGCCAGAGCCACAGGCTTAGGGACAGAGCTAAGCAGACTAGAGAGGAAATACAGCACTTGGTTTGGACCAAATCCATGCCATGTTTTTCAAACCCAAGGTTTTATGGCCTCGTATTTTCTTCTGCGGCTGCCCTGGTGCTGAAATTATAGTTTTGCTTAGCTTGACTACCTCCAGGCTGTGAATTTCCATGAGGGTGTGTGAGTGGGGCCGGGGCTGGGGAAGAACTCAAGCGCAGAGGCCCACAGGCTTGGGGAAGGAAAGGCAAGAAGCAAGGATTAATCATAAATGTTGCCGTAAGACCAGTGGAGTTATTCAGTCATATAAACCAGGAAGAACGTGGTAGGAGAATATTTCAACACGTTAAGTTGATGAAGGAAGATTTAATGTTCAATGGGAGAGTCAACATAAGTTTCCTACTTAAATTTGAATATGATATGAGGAATACAGAAAAGTCTAAAGGGTGTAGAAAAATAAAATTCATTCTTTGCACAGTTAAAAGAAGTGGCAGGTTTGAGGATATAGCTCAGTAGACAACTTGCCTCAGCATGCACAAAGCCTGGGTCCCAACCTCAGCATCACGTAAAGCAGGTGTGAGTGTTAATGTAGAAAAAGCTCCAAGCAATAAAATTGATGTTATAAAGGATTGACTAATAATGTATTTGCTTAGGGGACATTGAGTCACACCAATGGAACTTAGCTAAAAAGAGTGCTGCCTACACACTCCAAAATACCCCAAAGATAAGTAGTCTGCTAAGCAGGCCAGTTAGAGATGAAGGATGTAGGATGCTAGGGTGCAATGTTTACTTTCCAGGACTGACCAGCACCAGGCTCCACTCACATGACCAAGGAGACTTCTAACAACCATCCCCAAAGGCTTATACCACTCAAAGGGGACAACACAGGGCGACAGTCATTATTAGGTCTGCACCTGCCACTAAATCCCCTGTGCCCATCTTATCAGGAAGAACATAATTCTGCCAGGCGGGCAAGATGACCCCTGGTAACAACCCCTCGAAAAGGAACATTCTTGGTGTCCTTAAAATAATCCCGGGGAAAAGCAGTCCCTTCGGTGGATCAATCTCATACTTGTCTTAGTGGCCCAATTTGCAGTTTCCTGTCTCTGTTCAGATTGTTTGAAGCATCACCTGGGCTGGACCAGGAAGAGACTTAAAGATGACAGTGTCTGTGGCATGCATGAGCCTAAGGTGCTATAAAAAAAGAAATGGGTACAGAATAATCTCCCAGATACAATGCTGCCTGGAAAAGTGACCATAGAACATGGTGACAGAAACTCTCCCTATAGCCTGAAGGCAGGAGAAAGAATGTACGAATGGTAACTCTGCAACTCTCATCTCTGGGAACCCTGGCGAGCCCTGGGGAGGGGAGGCAGCTGCTGGCAAAGGCACCACCAGCAGGTACCCAGTTGACCATGTTACTAGATGGCTAAATGAACAACCCAGAACTGAGAAGAAATGACAGCTAGGGCTGTGTGCTTGTCTGTTAAACCGACTTAGTCCATAGCTCAGCCTCCTCTGACCTCCACTGCACCATCCCCGTTCCTCAGGGAATTTCACAAGCAGTTGCTAGGTTTACAAGCCTTTCACACGTGCCAGGAGAGGCTGCTAACCTCAGATGTATCACCGAGCAGTGAACTCCTTGTTGGCTGGAGGATCCAGGAACAAGTTTGCTGGGTCAGGGTCTTGAATTGGCACTCAAGAACTAGGAGGCAGTGAGGGTTTAACTTCTCAAGGAGGCAGAGTAATACTGCCTCCTTCCATAGACACCACCAGCATACTGGAACCGCTAATGCGACATGGCCTTGTGGGCACACAGGCGCATTTGTTTCGTGTCAAGGCCATGTTGCTCTTTAGGATGAAGGCAGAGTTAAGCATTTTGATTAGGTCACACTCCTAAGCCTCATGTACACTCTGCCCTTTTTTTTGTTTTCTGGACCCTCCCTTGTTAAATATAATTTGTCTTTATCAGATAAAGATAGACGTCAGATGTTAGCAGAACTTCCCTCTTTTATGAGAAAAGAGAAGGAAAACATAAAAAAAAGGATCCTTATTTGGAATGGAAATCTCCCCACTGCACTGTCAGCAATGAGTGGGATACTATTTATTACCCAGCGTCTAAAATTATCCCCCAAGAATGCTGAGAGGGGAAAATGTCTTCCTGGGTGGCTCAAGTGGGTGTGCGTTCTCAGAATGGCCTGGAGTGCCACCGATGCCTGCAAGATTGGGGTCAGATGCTACAGGATTTGCAATGGAACACAGGCAGAGGGGACCAGTGGAACTTACTGTAGGAAGGATACTGTAAGCCTATGGTTTCCTCTGAAACAATACAAATGACCATTTGGGTCTCAAGGATGTGGCTGAGATAGATTCAGTCACCAGGACTATCAACCCAACAGTCAAAGTTCATTTCTCTGTGTCCAAAAAAAAAAAAAAAAAAAAAAAAAAAAAATCTAATCTAAATCAGATCCATGGAAAAACTGCAAATCTGTGAACATTCCACACCACATTTCCTGTCCCTTGCCTGTCAGGACATTCACGTACCTATTCATTATAAAGGCCAGATCGAGTAAAGGGTGCCACCAAGGGACCCATCAGTATGAGGCTACTCCACTCATGGTTAGAGGGTGCCTTCATCTTTGAAACTAGATGAAGAGCCCATGCGATGGCTCAGTGGGCTCTGATGGCCTGATGGCTTGATTTCCATTCCCAGGGCACACATGGCAGAAGAGAGAACCGATTCCTGTGAGTTGTCCTCTGACCTCCATGTAGATGTCATTGCACATGTGTGCAATGTGTGCACCCCACACTAAATTAATAATAATAAACTAGATGTTTACTATTCTAGTTTATAGGGCAGGTTTAATTCAAGGTTCAATTCTGCCAGGTGTCTCCAAGGTTAGTAATATATAGAAACAAATTTTCAAGTCATGCATGGTGTAGGATGTGGAGGTGAGGGAGGGAAGAGGAGGAGAGGGGGAGGGGGAGGGGGAGGGGGAGAGAGCGAGAAAAACATACAGGAGAGAAAGAGGTAAAGGGGGTTAGAGAGAGGAAGAGAAGGGGAGATGAGACAACACAGGAGAGGGAAGGGGAGAGGAGGGGAGGGATGGAGAGGAGAGGGAAGGGAGGAAGGACAGGTGCATGAAAGAGATCCACTCTCTCTTGAGGCCATTTTGCTTCAGGACACATGACTTTTCATTTCTTACCCATGCACCTCACTAGCAATCTAGGCCAATCAAAGGGGTAGGTAGGTCTTGCATGGCTTGGGGGTAACCACTCCCTCCCCTCACTCCACAGCCCGAGCAGAGCTACGCACATTCTTCACTCTCCACGGCAGCATAGTTGCCCACTTCTTTGAAGCTGATGTTTCCCAAGTGGAGAATCCCAGCCACAATCTGCAACACGAGAGTCTGCTCCTCTGAGAAGATCCCAATCACATTCATGGCGTGCTGGAAAAGAGGGGGCAGTGAGTCGGGTGGCCCACTGCGTGAGCAGGTGACAGACGAGGCACAGGGTGGCCTCTACAGCTGGCGTGTAGCTTAGCCTGCAACAATGACGGGAAGTCTCCACCAAACAAGGTGATCAGTGAGCTGGGTAGTTACTCACTCGCTCACTGTGTGTGTGTGTGTGTATGTGTGTGTGTGTGTGTGTGTACACGTAGGTGCACAAGTATGGGGAGGTCAGGAGTGATGTTAGGTGTGTCTTCCTCATTTGATTTCCATGCTTATTTATTTGAAATATGATGATATCTCACTGCTATGGAGCTCTCTGATTTGGCTAGACTAGATCAACAAGCCTCAGGGATTCTCCTGGCTCTGCCTCCCCCCCCCCCCAGCAGGGATTACAGTGTATGCTGCCATGTATGCCCCTCCTCCTCCTATTCCTCCTCATCCCCTCCCCCCATGGGTTTTGGGAATAAAACTCAAGGCCTCCAGCTTATGTGGCAAGCACTTTGCTGCTGGAGCCATTCCCCTAGCCTGCATATGCTCTTAGAAGCCCTGCTGGAACAGGGAGTCTGTTTTTAAATACAACGTGCTCTCTAGGAACACCCTAGACCTTAGAGGACCTCTAAGAGGAAAGACACTCAGGGGACAGGAGTCCTGCGCAAGCTTCCAGGTCTGTCCTGTCCCATGTATGTTCTGGCTGCCAACCCTCCCCGAGGACACGCCCACTCCATTTCTAACCAGTCCAGGAGGTCTTACGTCATCTTCTCCCTCGTGGGGGAGGGAGAGGGATAGACTTTATCAGCAAACACATCTTTCAAAATCTTCAGAACCTACAGACCATTTAAAAGCCAAGTTTCTGAGTCCAGTAAATAAAATGGCTAAGTTTTGAATTTCTTTAATTTGAGAGAGCTCCTCCCTGGGTCAGTGCTGGACCCTTCATCTACAGTTTTTTTTTTTCCCTTTTTCTTAAGGCTGTGGCTTGGCAGCCTTGGGACCTAGGACTCATCCGTCTTAGCATCCTGACACTGCTGGGCTCCCCCACACTGACCCTCTGCTGCTCATTCTGGGGTCCCTCCATTCTCAGTGGATGAACAGGCCTGAACTTGTTGTTGACTTAAAGGACCATGTCAGTGCAGTCTTTGAAGGATAAATGGAAGACAGGTCTACCTCCAGACTGCTCTAGGCTAGAAGATTTAGATTATTCCACGCAGGTCACAAACCCTCCAAACCCAAATGTTGTAACCTCGACTGTAGCATGCACATGGTGTGACCAGCGCTGTGTGAGCGCAATGATTGTCTTCTGACCTCAAAACTCAAAATGAGAAAAGAGAAGGAGATGAAACAAACAGAAATCAAAAAATGTTTTTGAACTTTTCCTTGTGTTTTATTTTTCTGGGTTTTGTTTGTTTGTTGGGTTTTATAAGACAGGGTCTCACTATGTAGCCCTGGCTGTCCTGGAAAGGCTTAAAGGAATGTGCACCACTACACCTGACCGAAACCTATTTAGATTTATTTTGCAACTTTTGCCTTTGTGTGTGTCTCTGTGAGTGCATGCTACATGCCTGCAGGCACCCACAGATCTCAGAAAAGAATATTAGATCCCCTGGAGGTGTGAGCTGCCAGATGTGGGTGCTGGAAACCAAACGGGGGTTCTCTGAAAGAACTGCAAGCACTCTTACTGCCGAGCCATCTCTCCAGCCCTGAACACTGTTTATGTTCTACTAAGACCATAAAGTGGCTGTGGCCATTCTATGGAAGAGCGCTCCAAGAAATGGCTGCTCAGCAAACAAGCATGCTAAACCCACCCCCTCAATCATTTTAGCCTGTTTATCAGAACACTCTTGCTGGAGGCAATTGATGAATTTGCTTATTACTCATCTCAAACCATTACGTGACCCTCAGGAAAAAGTGGTGTGTGTGTGTGTGTGTGTGTGTGTGTGTGTGTGTGTGTGTGCATGGCTCTCCAAGGTGCTGAATGCAGGTTTTCAGAAAGGTTACACTGCTGTCTGCTTTGTTGGTCTTTACTGTCCTCTACATCAGTTGAGACTGAGGCAGGAGAGAGGAGACAGGCCAGCCCTGGACCCACACTTACCAGGGTCTCCTGGAAATCCCGCTTGTCATCAATGTCATCCACCTTGTAGGACCCCGAGAGACTCAGGTAGTAATAGTAGTCCATGCTGGTGATCCCAAGGCTTTGCTTCTGCTCTGGAGAGGCACCCTCGATGAGCTGCCACGAGAGCACACAGGATGTGTCAGGACATGGTCCACAAGCCACCTTGTGGTTCTGGGGACCACCATCCGGGAGCCCAGGTGGGGATAACTCTCTAAGCTCGTAATCAAAAGCTCTCAGTGATTCTAGCCTCCAGATCCCAAGGAAGTTTGTAAATAATATCTTGGGCTGTAGGTACCTTAGGCCTAGATCAGTCTGCAAGTCTCGGTTTTCGTTGTTTTAATGTGTATAGCTGTGGCCTGATCTATGGATGTGGTTCACATACATAGTGCCTGTGAGGCCAGAAGAGGGTGTCAGATCCCCTGAAACTGAGTTATAGCTAGATGAAGCTGAGCACCATGTGGGTTCTGACACCTGAACGTGGTCCTCTGGAAGAGGACTTAACTATCCATCCATCTCCAACTTCCAGTTCCTAACTCCGATAAGGCCTGAGAGAGATCAGGCTTTCTTCTTATCAGTAAGAGAACTGTATGCTGTATTTATGACCCTATGGGAAGGTAGACTATAAAACAGATCACAGCCACGGGATTCCTGCTCGCCTTAGCTCTTCCACACTTCTCATCCCAGGATGCGGAGTTCAGAGTGGCCATGCATTCTTTCTCTGGTGTTCGGAAACCTCCAGATCTACTGAGCCTCCTTGGTTTGGTTCGCTTCAGGCTTGCAGTTGGAGATGAGAACTCTTAGCCACCATACCTGCCACCTGTGGCCATGTTGCCCCTACCCAGGACTCTAACCCTCTGAATTGTAAATACAAATAAAATCTTTCTTCCATAAGCCGCCTTGGTCACGATGTTTTACCTCAGCAACAGCAAAGTAGCTAAAACAACCACAGTGCCCAGTGTATGCTGTGCTGGGGCTTAGACCTGAGGTTCTGTGCATGTTTGGCGAGCACTCTTTGTGAATGTAAGTATCACTAATCTCCCAGAAGCCTCGTCATCTGGGTACTTTCCAACAAATAGGCACTGAAAGAATTGGTGGTCATCACTGAAGATGTCAGTGTAGCTGAGAGATTAACAGTAAGCATCTCCGCCAGGCATGGTGGCGCACACCTTTAATCCCAGCACTCGGGAGGCAGAGGCAGGCGAATTTCTGAGTTCGAGGCCAGCCTGGTCTACAGAGTGAGTTCCAGGACAGCCAGGGCTACACAGAGAAACCCTGTCTCGTAAAACCAAAACCAAACCAAACCAAAACAAAACAAAAAAACAAAACAAAAAACAAAAAACAAAACAAAACAAAACAAACCAGTAAGCATTTCCCATAAGTTAACCCAGAAATCCTAGAACAAAACCGAGCCAAAGAGAAACCCCTCCTGAGTGTTTCTTACTGTGGATTACATTTCTATACACCTAGAAACATTTTCCTAAGTAGCCAAATTGGCTAGATCTAGAGGAACACGCTTGTGATCTCAGATATTTGGGAGGCTGAGGTAGGAGAACCACAAGCGTGAGGCTTGCCTGGGCTACCAAGTGAGTTCAAGGCCAGTCAGGTAACTTGGAGACTGTCTCTAAATGAAAGAAGTAAAAAGAGGATGGAGGAAATGGCTCTGTGGTAGAATGCTTGCCCAGGATACAGGAGGCTATGGGTTAACTCTCCAATATTGGATAATAATAACAACAACAACAACAACAACAACAACAACAACATCTAACAACTGAACTGGATGATTGCTAAAGCCTGAAACATAACTTAAAAGCATCTTGGGCTGGAGAGATGGCTCAGTGGTTAACAGCATTGACTGGGTTCAGATCCCAGCATCCACATGGTGGCTCCCAACCATCTCCAGTTCTAGGGGATCTGATACTCTTATGAATTCCACGGACATTAGGCATACATGTGGAACACAGACATTACATGCAGGTAAAATACTTACACACACATAAAAAAATAAATCTAAAAAAAAGAAACAAAACCATGCTTTAAAGGAACCTTGACCCATACTCTGCCTGGGTTCTGAGTGGAGGCAGACTGAGCCTGGGTTCTGAGGGTCTGAGTGGAGGCAGGCTGAGCCTGGGTTCTGAGGGTCTGAGTAGAGGCAGGCTGGGCTTGCTCTGAGGATCCTAAGCCTGCGGGAACACTCTCATCTAATAGTGTACTGGTTGCAGGTATCTGCCCCAGACACTTTGTTCCTATCACCTGACTTCCTGGCTTAACCCCTCCTCCCATCTCTGCTTAGGGTGCTCCCTTGCTTTGTCTTCCCTGACTTCCTGGGCTCTAACTCTTCCCACACAAATTCCTATTTGGCAAATAATCACACAAACACTCCTACTTCTGTTTTGAAGTTTGTCAGCAATTTAACGAGTTTGGCTCATTGTCCTAATCAGAACTCAACTCTCCTTAGGGACAGGGACATTCTCATGCCCCTTCTGTACACTTGCACAGTGCACAGAGAAACCTTTCTGGGCTGGTTCGATTACTGAATAAACCTGAGGGTTGAGGGAAAAACTGATCACGTGATTATTCTCCTTTGTGGGTGGAGATCAGAGGATAGCCTTCGGGAATTGGTTCTCTTTTGCCACATGGTCCCATTAATCGGACTCAGCGTTGGCTCCAAGTGCCTGTTTCCTCTGAGCCACCTCTCTGGCCTCCCAGTCTTGTTTTTTAATATGGAGAAGGAAAAGCTATGGAGGAAAACCTGGTAGAATATGTGGAAGCTCCGTTCCCCTGGGTTCCGCATCACCACTCTGGACTTTTCCAGAAGGAAGTTGGAGATCTTGCCACCATCTGGTTCCCCACCTGGACTGAACTGGATTTCAAAGTATTTTCCCTGCAAGAAAATTAGCAATTTCCTTTATCATCCGGTAACCAAAAACACAGTGCTCCAAACAGACTTTGAATACAGGGTATAATTCAAGGAAATTCATTAATGGAAGACATTCTGGATTATCCCCAGCCCTGAGCTAGACTTATTTACTTTCCTCGTGGCAAACAATACCGGAAAGCCTGGCAGTCCCACAATTATAACAAACAATACTGGAAAGTTTGCCAGTCCCACGGTTTTGCATTCAGAGGATCAATCCCTATAGCTAAATAAGGAGACGACGTTCCTCATTCATTCTCTCCCCGTCTGTGTTTGTCTGAAGAACGGGACAGGAAGCTACATGGCACCAAGGCTGCCACATTGTTCTTCTATCTAGATGGATGTATCAGTCTTCAACCAATGGCCTCTTGGTTATCATTCTCTATAATGCTTGCCTATCTAAGATACAGAAAATGGCATATGGCTTTAGACTTACATTCTTTTAATTAATTAGTGAGAATATCATTTGATGCTACCAAGCATGGCACACACACACACACACACACACACACACACACACACACACACAGATTCCCCTCTTTGATGTCATTGAGCATGACACAGAGAAAACCTATCCTTCCCCCCTTTTCCATTAGGGTTATATGGTTATAAATGCTGGGCCCTTGATATGTCTAAAGATCAACTGAGTTATCCTCTCAGAATAAAAAGACCCCTTATCACAGGAAAAGTCATAATGATGTTTTCCTGCTGTTTTAGGAAGAAGGGTGTGGGTGGGTAGCTAAAGGGTTAAAGTTGACATGTCTATTTTTACAAGGCAGGTTAAGAATGATAATTAGAGGCAGAAAGGTCATGTGGAAAATTCATTTGCAGTGTCTTTCTTCTGTCAGTATCTAGAAAGGTCAGAATAAAACATCCCAAGTACTGAGCTAAAAAAAAAAAAAAAAAAACCACTTAGATGAACAAGCAAGAAAATAAACTGGATTTTCCCCAGACAATGGGGAGCGTGACGCAGGTCTTACAGACAGGTATCAGCAAACTCAACTATAACTACCTGGGACCATAGGGAGACTTCTCTTGGAAATAAAGCCTTCCTTTCTGGATAAAAGCTAAAGTCAACCTGGTAGTATACATTGGTGATCTCAGGGCATGAGGCAGAGACAGGTCATCCTAGGCTACATAGAGAATTTAAGGCTAGCCTGGGCTATAGGGGGGAACTGCCTCAAGAGGAAAAGGATTAAATGTTTTTTGTGTTTTGGGTTTTTGTTTTTTGTTCTTTGTTCTTTGTTTTTGCTTTTTTTAAGATAGGGATTCTCCACATAGCCCTGGCTGTCCTGGAACTCCCTCTGTAGACCAGGCTGGCCTCGAACTCACAGAGTTCTGCCTGCTGCTGAGTGCTGGGATTAAAAGCATACCACCACCCACTGCTCAGTGTAAATGCTTTTTTTTTTTTTTTAAGTGAAAAGGAAACTGGTTTTTTCTTTGAAAGTCCCACCTACTATTGATCTTGAAGCAGCCCACTGTTAACCTCACAGATAGCTCTTGCCTGGGTGCCAGACAGGTTGTATGGCTGAAATAGGCATTTGGTTTTGGTTTGGTAATACACCTTTGGCCTTTTCGAGTGGTCACATTTCAGTACCCCACTGCCAAGACTTTTAGTCAGAGACATTTAAGAAAGGCATTCACAGCGCTGCAAGGGTGACCTTGTCCTGAGCCTGGGTGCACGGAGTCAGGAGGCACCAGGACCAGTGGCTCTTCATTCTATGAGCATCCAGCAAGCAAATTCAGAAATCTGGAGGAGAGGCAGGCAGAGTCCTAGGGGAGGAAGGGTCTGTCCCAGGTGCTCCCTCAGTCTAAGTGTGCTCCCTCCAGGCCCAGCTCCACGGAACAAGTCCCCTCAAGCAGGCCTGGATCTCAGGCTTCCCCTAATCTTCCCACTTCTGTCCTCCAGGTAGCCTGCATACCTCCCCAGGAACAGGGCAACCCCCCTTCATCACCTGTAAGTCTCCTTACTGAAGTAACTCCAGGGAGGAGCCATTTCTGAAATTATCTTGTTTATGTCCAAAGCACAAAAAAATAATTTCTGTCAAAGGGTGCATTGCTTAGAAGAGTAAAGAGAGAGAGAAAAGCCCGTTTCTCAGGACATGGGAAGCGCTCCCGAGCCTGGGATCTGGACACTCACAAAGCGGCTGGAGTTGTTGTTGCGCACGGTCTTGGCGTTCCCGAAGGCTTCCAGGAGTGGGTTGGACTGAAGGATGATGTCCTTGACATGCTATTGCGGTAGACAAGGGGGGGGGGGATTAGGAAAGTAATGGATGCTTAGCACCTGATGTCAAAGTCAACTTTCCCCAAAGTCCCACTTTCTGAATATTAAAAGGTAAGAGGATCCAGTCATGTATGTGTCCTGGGGCATTTCTGGAAAATTCATTTTGGTTTTTGCCTTGTTTTATTGAGACAGGATTTTACACTGTAGCCCTGTTCAGCCCGGATCTCACTGTGTAGAGCAGGCTGGCCTTAAACGCGGGGAGGCAGATCTGACCATCTTCCAAGTTCTGGGATTAAAGATGCACACGCCTATGCCCAGCTGTGTTTTTTTTGTTTTTTGTTTTTGTTTTTTAACAGAGTGACATGTGGCTCAGGCTAGTGTCAAACCTGATATGTAGCTGAAGATGACTTTGAACCCTAGATCTTCCTGCCTCTACTTCCCAAGAACTGAGACTACAGGCACGTGCCACCACATGTGGTTTATGTCGTGCTGGGGGCCAGGGGGTGTCAAAGCCAGGGCTTTGTGCCTGCTAGTCAAGTACACAACCAACTGAGCTACTGTTCCCGGTGGTGACTTAGTCTTGCATGGCCACAGACCTCAGCCTACTTGTATAACCAGGTTTCCCAAACCCTCTCGGTCGGAAACAGGGTCCCAGAGCTGAGATGCCACCAGGAACCCAGAGTCTACACAGTCCGGGACTGGGTTTCGCTGTGACTCCCTCCCGCACATCTGGGCACATTGGTGATCCCAGGGAGGAGGAAAGAGAAGCATGAGGAAGCCTCTTTGCATCTTGCATTCTCTGTTGCATCCTCCCCAACTGTTGCTGCAGCAGAGGCAAGACTTAACGAGATGGCAACCAACCATCATCTCCTTCGCAAACATCTATGAAATGTGATCTTGTGTCTCCAACTCTAACTGTGGGGGGTGACGGTGTGTCTTGCTAAAATGCAGAGGTAGATATAGTAGGTCTGGAGCAGGGTCGGGGAATCTGCATTTCAAAGCAACCCTGTTCCCAGGGAGCTTCGCAGCAGCCAAGGCTGAGTCTCAGGACCCACTGGTGGAAGGAGTGAACCGACTCCCTTAAAGCAGCCCCGAGTTACTGTATCTTCTAGCATGAATTCACACTCAGGGCAGCCAGGAGCAACGCCAGATCATGGGACACAGCTACCGGCTGACAACAGGAGAAGAATTTAGTGTGAACACTCCAGTCCTGTGCCAGACTTAAAAGTGTGCAAAACACATCACAGGCACGAGGCCTCTCAGCTGATAGGCGCCGGTGCAGCAGAGAGGCCTTTGGACAGTGACTCACTCCTTGTACGTCTAATTATTCACATGCTATGGTTAAATGTGTTCCAGAAATAACAAGTCTCCTGGCTTGTGCTCTTGAGCTACTGACTAATTTGAAGCCAAGAGTTCTGGATCAATGTCCTCAAAGGAAAACAGGAAGAGAAAAATCAACATTAACCGTCTGCAGCTTGGCTGCTGGGTCATTGGACATAGCAAGCCGGACTAGACGAAGGTACTAAAACTGACTATGGGAACAAGTCATATACCCCTACGGTACCCTCGAATGTACATCCCAGCAGAGAGAATGGCACAAGGCTTGAGGGTGCATTCTGTTCCACACAGGGAGTGATAGCTACTAGCACTGAGTCAGACTCTGGGTGATTCTATCCAATCAGACGTAGCGCCATACCTAAGCTGCCTCTCTCCTTTACAGTCCAGGAGCTGTACATAAATGTTGTATTTCTTTGTAAACTAAATTTGGAATTTGTGAATCTTAGCTATTCCTTTTAATCTTCTGTTTGCAAACTAGAAATGATACTTATTTTCTCTCAGGGAGCCAGAAAGAAAAGATCTTGAAGGCTTTTCCTTAAAAAGAATAGCCTTATATTATTATTGTTGTTGTTATTAATCTACTGAATTGCTGGGATTAAACAAACTCAGGACAATTGATTCAGGCATGGCAATGCATTCTTGCTTTCTTCCCTTTTATTAATTTTTAAAAGACAGACTCATATAGCCCAGACTGATCTCAACTGCCCTGAATTCTTTATTAGTCTGCTCTATTTCCCCAGTGCTAGGATACATTCGTGTAATCACTACACTTAGCTTATGTTGGGGATTAAACCTGGGGCTTTGTGCACACTAGGGAGAGAAGCTTCCTAACTCCGAGCTACAAGCCCAGCTCAAGGGATCAACTTCAGCCCTTAAGTGGGGTTCAGGCTACAGCTCAGCTGGAAAAGTGCTTACCCAGCTTCCTAGGGCCCTGCCATAGGATAAGTTCCATCCCCAGCACCAAATAACCTGGGTGTGGTGATGCATCCCTAAAACCTGAGGTAGAGATAGGAAGTTTAAGGCTATCCCTTGGCAACTTAGTAAGATAGCCATTTTAAAAATGAAGATGAAGACGAAAATATAAAAGATGAAGAGGAGAAGGAGGAGGAAGAAGAGGGAAAGAGGAGGAAGAAGAGGAGGAAGAGGGAGAAGAGGGGGAAGACAAGGGAGAGGAGGAAGAGGGAGAGGAGGAGGAGGGAGAGGAGGAGGAAGAAGGAGGGGGGAGGAGGAGGAAGAAGAATAAGGAAGAGGAAGGAGGAAGAAGAGGAAGAGGAGGGAGAGAAGAAGAAGTAGTATAATTTCCTAGATTTTACTGAGATATCTGCTATAGACTTGTGCTATTTCATGCTCCTGTCAGTAACACAAGCAACTGTGTCCAACATTTTTCCAGCAATGCTTATAAGAACAGGAGCTCTGACAATCCGATAGGTATAATACTAACAATGATTAATGATAATGATGATAATAATAATAATAATACTATAGTGGGTTTTTGTTTGCTTTGTCGAGAGACTCATACAGCCCGGGATAGCCTTGCTAGCCTTGGATTTGCTGTGTAGTCAAGAATGGCCTTGAACTTCTGATCTTCCTGTTTCTACCTCTGCATGCTGGGATGACAGGCACGCACCTTCTTGCCTGATTTATGTGGTGTTGGGCGTGGAACAGGTTTGGTGTACTCAGGGGAGCATTCTACCAACTGAGCCAGATCCCCAGTCCCCGTTTTGGTGTAGTTTTAATAAAAATTGTTGTTTTTTATGTTTGATAAATAACTTATAATTCCTTTCATCTGAACTGTCTTTCATGTCTCTCATTCTCCATTTGAACCACAGCCCTTTTGATTGATTTGTAGGGGCTCATTATATATTAGACATGTCAATATGGAAACATACAATTTCTTTACACATTTCATGTATCTAGGTTCCACAAATTTACAAAATAAATTATTTTTAAGCTACGGACAGATCAAAGGCGCACTCCATCAAAGCTCCAAATGAAGCTCCTGACTGCCCCACAGACTCACCTGGACCTTGGGGCCTCCTCCGGACACTCTGGAGACGTAGCTCATGATGTACTTGGCGGCTACCGTCTTGCCAGCACCGCTTTCACCGCTATGGAAAGAAAAACAAACACTCATCTATGACATGGTCCTCGCCACCTCTGTCATCCACTGTCTCCGAATGAACAATTTGCAGAGAAACCAGGAAGAAAGGAACTCAGGTATGTGTGGCGGGGGGGGGGGGGAAGCATGATGCTAGCTGAGAAAGGTGGATCACAGGACCAGCCCACTCCTCTAACCCGGGTAAGCATGGCATAGACAGAGCATTTATCATTGCCATTGTGCGGAGGATGGACAGTTGAGTTTTCTAACTGTCCAATCACAGAAAGCACACTTAGGAAACTATAAACATCAGAAGGATGGAATTGTCCAGAAACGACCAGTGACATCCACACACATTCTTGTAAACAGAAAAATGGAGGCTATGAAGTAATTTCACCTGACATATTCCACTCTAATTATAGGCAGAACATAATTATAATTAGATTTTTATTGTTGAGATGGGGGTTTCCTTACAGAGTTAAGGCTGGCCTTGAGTTCAAAATCCTCCTGCCTCAGAGCTGGGATTATAAGCATACATGAAGCACCACCTCCAGCAAATACCTCCAGTTTTTTAAGGACTTGGGGGTACAGCTCAAAGGTGCTTCCTGAGATCCTGAGACCTGGGGTTCAGTTCCAAACACAGAAAGCCTTTGATCAAGGTAAGGCAACAATGGGAGAGCTGATTGTTTCAGATAATTATTTTTTACACTCTTTGTCATGCTATGTTACTTTTGTGTGTGTGTCTATTTATGCCTATATAAATATATATACACATAAGTATATATAAATATAAATATACATATGCAAAAGCGGGCACTCAGGCTTCCGCCTCTGCCTTGATGTGATGCAAGTTTCCTTATTTTAGAAATGCTAAAATTAAATGATGAGGTAATATTAATCACATCCTGAGAAACAAAGACTACCTTCCGCTGGGTGGCCTGAACGTACAGCAATAGCCCTTTGTTAATAGTCTGCTCTCCAAAAATCCCCATTCTTCCCTCAAAATCCCCCTGAATTCATAATGACCTCAATTCAAAACATGCTAGATCCCATCTGAAATCTCATCTCTCTGTGGGCAGCCTTGGTGTTGCCAGAATCAAGTTTGTTAAAGAAGCCCACATCTATAAAAGGACATATGCTCTCGGTGGTCAAGAAATTGGAGGCCCACCTTTTACGCTCTACGAAACTCAGTCTAGTTGATGTCAACAAATGTTGCCAATTGTATAACAGCCACCACCACCAGAGCAGCTGTGACTACTTACAAGCAGCCTTCAAGAGCCTGCCTGCTAAGTGTTGGTTCCTGCACAGGAGTCGGTGGGTCATCGAATCGTCACCTGGATTCCAGGGCTCCTCTGGTGACTATTTCCTTCCCAGCTGCAAGGGATTTTGCCCCAGCTGTACTTGGCCTCACAGACACTCTATTTTATGACTTGCTTTACTAAGTTGTAACAATGTAAACAGTGAAGAACTTTAGGAAAAGGAAGTGTAATGTTACAACCAAAGAGTATAACGTCACAGAAACAGTTAAAATAATTACGAAAGAATTAACAAGCCAGGCAGCTAGGGCTCATCAGCAACAATGTATCTACAACAGGTTGATAACAATGTGAAAACAGTATAAGAAAAAGAAAGGCCAGGACAACTGGAAAAGATATTACTTGGTCCTAGTTTTCTCTGTTGCTGTGATCAAACGTCACAATAAAAAGCAAATTAAGGAGGATAAACTATTTGGTTTACAAGTCATTATCTAGAGGAGCCTGGAGGCAGGAGCTCAAGCAGAGAGCACAGAGGAATGCTGCTCATAGGCTTGCTCAGCTTGCTTTCTTACATATCCCAGAACCACCTGCCCAGGGGTGGCACCATTCAGTGAGCTGGACCCTCCCACATCAATCATTAGTCAAGAAAACGCCCCATAGGCATGCCTACAGATAATCTGAGGGAAGCATCTTTATAGTCGAAGTTGCTCTTTCCAGCTGACTCTGCCTGTGCTAGTTGACAAAATAACTGGCACAGACTTGTTAGGAGGTTGCTACATAAACGATTCTTTTCTCTTCTGCTGTTATTTATCATTCCACTTTTTACTGTGCTGAGTGTTGAACCTGAGTTTCATGCATGCTAGGCAATTGCTCTACTAAAGAGCTACAAACCCAGTGCTGGCTCTAACATGATTCCTTCCTTCCTTCCTTCCTTCCTTCCTTCCTTCCTTCCTTCCTTCCTTCCTTCCTTCCTTCCTTCCTTCCTTCCTT
>NC_034599.1:65205122-65238374 GCF_900095145.1 Mus pahari | reverse complement strand
TCAAGCTCCTATGACTTTCTCAATGCTTACATTTTATTTTTATGGTTTGTGCATGTGTGTGTGTGAACCAGAGAATGATGTCAGAATGTCTTTTCTATTTCTTTCTTTTTTTTTTTTTTTTTTTTTTTTTTTTTTTTTTTTTTTTTTTTTTTAGAGACAGGGTCTCTAACTGAACCCACAGCCTACGACTGATTGGATAGACTGTCTGGCTCCCACACTCTAAGGGATCTGCCTCTCTCCTACCCACTCCCAGTGCCTAGGTTACAGAGGGCTCACCACTATGCCTGGCCCTTACATTTTTGTTTTTGAGACAGGCAATTAACTATGTATTTTTATATTTTTTAAAAACATCTTCCCCCCAACCCCCAAGAGGAAGAATCACCCCACAATGATAATGAATATTCATCACTTTTATTATTTTACTATTCAATTTTTTATATATCACCATGACTAATCAGATTTCTGTTAGGTTTGCACGTCTGTATTCATAATTACTTAGAATAGGCCTCAAGAGAAAAAAACACAGCAATCCTAGCAGAATTATAAAATAAAAGTCTATCCCACAACAGTGCCCTTGTTTAATTGTGTGACCAGACACTAAATACTGTGTCTCCTAAAAAATATTTTTACTCAGGGGCTGGGGTGTAGGACTCATGGTATGGTATACATGTGGAACTCAGAAGTCGGAAGGCAATTTGAGGGAGTTGTTCTCCCCTTCAATCCTGTGGGTTCTGGTGGTGGAAGCATCTTTGAGAACTGAAGTGTCTCCCAGACCTGACCAAGCATTTTATCATTGTTTGAAACAAAACAACAGAATTGTAACAGAGAGCAAGTAACTCTTTTCACATATTAAAATAAAATTAAAATTAAAATAGGGCATCCCCACATTCTCAGAAGCTGTGATTTCTTTTCTAAGCAATTTAAAATAATTAGCTCTGGCTAAACATTGATCTGAACGCTCGTTTCTTGGTTTCAGTTTATAGGCACTTAAAAGGGGCATTTTATTGATCACAGCCGGTAATGTGCTTAAAATAATGGCACAATAATGGAACCTTCCATAATTATTGAGGCTTACAGTATAGCTAACCATATCTGTACTGGCCTGCTTGGGAGGGGAAAGTTCTATCTAAACTGAAAAGTCTATGACGACATCAGACATTCGCCAGCACACTGCCTCCATCACCGTGCACTCTGCAGCTCACAGCAGTCATCAAAATTGGCTTTGCCTGTGCTCACTGACGACCTTGCCTAACTCCATCGTTTTGCTTGACTTCCAGGGAGAAAGGGCAGAAAACAACAAAAGCTCATCCAGGAATGTTGATGCATGCCTGTAATCCCAGCCCTGGGCCTGCTGCAGGAGGGTCCAATTCTCTGAGAGTCTGGAATATATAATAAGACTTTGTCTCAAAAACCAAACAAACCAACAAACCAGCCAAGTGCTAGAGATGTAGCTCAGTCGGACAGCGCTCGCCTCACATGCTGTCCTAGTTAGTGTTGCTATTGCTGTGATAAACACAGTGACCAAAAGCCATTTGGGGAGGAAAGGGTTTATTTGGCTTATGATTTCACATGGCTGTTCATCAAAGGAAGAGAGGACAGGAACAGAAACTGGACAGGAACCTGGAGGCAGGAGCTGATGCAGAGACCATGGAGGAGTGCTGCTTACTGACTTGCTCACGGTGGCTTGCTCAGCCTGCTTTCCTACAGAGCCCAGGACAACCTGCCCAGGGAGGGCAGCATCCTCCGTGGGTCAGGTCCTCCCTCATCAATCACTAATTATGAAAATGCCCTATAGGCATGCTTGCAGCCTAGTCTTATGAAGGCAATTTCACAACTGACGTCCCCTTTCCTCAAATGACTCTAGCTCATATTAAGGTGACATAAAACTAGCCTGCACACAGGCCATTGGCCCCAGATTTGATTCCCAAAGCTAGGAAAAAAAGAAAACCAACCCTTTCCTTTATAAATTAGGAACATGGGGGCTGGCAAGAGAGCTCAGCAGGTAAGGCATTTGTTGCCAAGCCCAGGAACCTGAGTTCAGGCTCTGGGACACACAATGGAAGGAGAAAACTGACTCCTACAATTTGTCTTCTGACCTCCACACACTTGCCGAGGCACATGTGCATACACACAGGTGCATAATAGATGGGCACAATTGGAAGAAGAAGAAGAAGAAGAAGAAGAAGAAGAAGAAGAAGAAGAAGAAGAAGAAGAAGAAGAAGAAGAAGAAGAAGAAGAAGAAGAAGAAGNAAGAAGAAGAAGAAGAAGAAGAAGAAGAAGAAGAAGAAGAAGAAGAAGAAGAAGAAGAAGAAGAAGAAGAAGAAGAAGAAGAAGAAGAAGACCAGAGAGATGGTTCAGCGGTTAAGAGTACTGACTGCTCTCCCAGAGGTCACACAAGGAGTTCAATTCCCAGCAACTACATGGGGGCTCACAGTCATCTGGAATGGGATCCCACACCCTTTTCTGGTGTATCTGAAGATAGCTACAGTATACTCACATAAAATAATAAATAAATCTTAAAAAAAAAAGTAAAGAAAACTCATCAGTGATCCTTAACTCACTCTGATGACCTAGCAGAACCCTCAGAGTGTTCCATAATCATCATGTTCCAGATTCTTCTCTGACCCTCAGGGTTCAGACTGGGAACTCTTAACTAGTACCCCAGTTGTTCCCAGTCGACTGGGGATCAGCCTGACAATTCAGAATCAAAGTTGAGACAGACATCACAGGGAATACCGATCCAAACAATACAACGCTTGTGTGTTAACTGTAGAAATCAACACTTTAGCCTTTTATAATGTTGTGATAATAATTGGATTCAGGGGACTGTCACTGTTTTGTGAGGCCATTCCTCGCTTATGAAGCAACAATGCTTCCAGTTCCCTTAAGTTACTCCAGCAAGTGTGAAAGGATTTCTGCCTTCAAGTTGCTCACTCAGTCATCCTGACAGCTGGGAGAGACTGCTCTCCATCCTGGAAAATCCCTCCATACCGTTCCTCCATAGCTGCTGCTTCCTGCAGCTCACTGGATGAATGCCAGCGAGGTGTATTCTGTGTCTATCTGTGTTTTAGGAAAGATAAGGTGAAGCGGTAACCACACATGCATTTTTGTCCCCAACACTACAGGGCTGAGGCCCTCTTCTTGCTGAAGTGATGAGAAATGCAATGGCTTTAGCTTAAGATGAGCTTGGAGCCTCCTGGGGATCTTTTTTTTTTTTCTTTAATGTACATTAAAAAATATTTGTTTTTATTTTTATTTATTTGTGTATGTGTATACCACATGAGTGCAGGTGGTCTCTGAGGCCAGAAGAGGGCGTCAGAGCCCTTGAGCTGTAGTTACAGGTAATTGTGAGCCACTTGATGTGGTTACCTGGGAACCAAAGCCCAGTCCTTTGAAAGAGTGGCAAGTGTTCTAGACTACTGAGCCAGGCCTACTCCACCCGAGGCATCAAAGCATGCAAGTTGTGTTGACAATGGTAAGATGACGGAATTAAGAGTTTCAGGGACTTGTGGGTGTCACTGAATGGAGCCTATGTTAGAAAAATATTCTTAAACCAAATAACTAACTGAGATAGGAAATGTTAGCCAGGAGGGACGTGTGTGTGTGTGTGTGTGTGTGTGTGTGTGTGTGTGTGTGTACACTTGTGTGTGTGAGCTCTGGGGGTCCACCTGCTCCGCAAGCCCATTGTTAAGGTTACAGATGTGTGTGACCATGCACCTCTTTTTATATGGGTGCCTGGGAATCCAAACTCAGGTCCCTGCTTGTCCACAGGTACTTTATCTACCGAGCCACCTCCTCAGCTCCAGGTGGTCAAATTTTTGACAGCTCTTGAGTCTTTACTGATATGTACCCATTTAAGCAAATCTGCCAGAAATACTATCTTCCACACAGTTGGAACACACACACAGCAGCCTGCGTTACTGTGATCGGAAGCCTAGATAACTTTTTTGAGAATAGAAAGCCACATCAAAAGAAGGTTCCGCACAGCCCTCTCCGGACGATCCTGGTCAGATTCCTTTCCTGAAAGCCCTTGGGTTGTGAGACTCACATCAGCCAGATGTGACATGCCTTTCTGTTGGGTACCCGGGAAGTTCTGGGACTGAGGTGAGAAGGATTCTCTCTCAGACCTTGAAATCACACTCGACTATAAACCCTCAAATACATTCTATGCATTAAAGTGCTAAAACACAGCTCTGCTGCCACGCTGAGCAGATAATGGAGGGAATGTGCTAACATGTTGAGCAAAGGGGGCCTAAGATAACAGTTACTAGTGCTGCTTTTCCCCAGTCTCAAGTACCCAGGGAGTTAATGCTATCAGACATACAGCATTTTTAAGTCTGCCAAGAAAGCGGCTCTGTGGCAAGGCTCACCTTGATCAGTCCAATAAACAGGAAGGGTGAAGTGGAAATTTCTGGTTTCGTTGAGCCTGATGTTTAGTCTGAAGATCAAGTTTAAATCCTTAGTTGGCTCCTTGCTATATATAAAATTTCCTTTGATGTTACTAAAAGATAGTTCACATCATTTTTTAATAGCTTAGAGAAATATTTAATTCCTTATTAACCTTCCTTATGTTCTTCTAACTTATTAGTCCCTGCTTTAAAACATTTTTTAAATCTGTTTTTATTATGTGTGTGAGCATTTGCCTGCATTTATGTGCTACGTATGTGCCCGGTGCTCTTTTAGGCCAGAAGAAATTGTTAGATCTCCTGGAACTGGAAGTACAGACGGCGAGCCGTCACCTGGGTTCTAGGAATTGAACTTGGGTCCTCTGCAAGAGCAGCCCCTGCTCTTTAACTGCTGAGCCATCTTTCTAGCTCCCAGAAGTCTCTGATATTTAAATGCAGCAACGAGGGGCTGGTGAGATGGCTCAGTGGATAAGAGCACCAACTGCTCTTCCGAAGGTCCTGAGTTCAAATCCCAGCAACCACATGGTGGCTCACAACCATCCGTAACGAGATCCGACGCCCTCATCTGGAGTGTCTGAAGACAGCTACAGTGTACTTAGGTATAATTAATAAATAAATCTAAAAAACAAAAACAAAAAAACCTCTGGACTTAAAAAAAAATGCAGCAATGAAGGCTTGCATAAGTTACGCACCTGAAAGAGAGGAACAAAAGAGCACCCATTCCCAGGCTCACCCCAGAGATCTTTTCAAGGTAAGCTGGGCTACAACAGTTATTGACCAACTAAACCAACACAGGCTAGCTCAAGGCAGCAAAGACAGGGTGCTCTGGAGTTGGGCAGCCCTGGCTCACATCGCATCATGGCTATACCCCAAATGCAAGATACCTCGTGTGTTTCTTTATCTGAGACTCAGTTTCTTAATCTGTCCAAGAGGGATAAGATTACTAATTGGCCACATTGTAGATTAAAAATTATATCATTAGGACTGGGAAGCAATCCCAGAACCCACAGAAAAAAAGTCAGAACAAGACCAAATGAAAAACTGGGCTTGGTGGCATGTGCCTGTAATCCGAGGGCTGGGGAAGTGGAAACAAGCTCACTGGCAAGCCCGCCATGCCTACAAGGTTGAGAGAACTTGCTTCAAAAAAGACAAGGTGGACAGCATCTGTCTTCTCATGAGGAATGACACTTGAGATTGACCTCCGGCCTTCACGTGCACCTGTACATACCAGAGCACACGTATGCTCACACATAGAGTTAGTGCGACTGGGATAATGTTAGGCTGGCAGCCCTCCTCGACTAAAGGAATCTTTAGAACCACACAAGCTAACCGATAAATGAAGAGAGCCCCACATGCGGATCTCTGTTCTTCAACTCCACAGATGACGGCGGCGATTCTCAACCATCTCCCTTCGTCAGAGGCAGAAGCTGACAAGGCCCACCAGAGGGACCGTGAGCCTCAAACGCTGATGTTGCTGGAATGAACAAGACTTGCGTGGGCCACCAGCAACCCAGGGGAGCCTGGAAAAGGGTCCCAGTGATAATAATAAAAGGCTCTGGAAATACATCAAAGACAGGAAGGCAGCCTGAGAATCCAGGAGACGAGACTTTTGATGATGCAGAAGCCAACAGTGGAGCAGACAAAGCGACATATTAGAGGCATCTCACCGTGGGGTTTTTGTTTGTTTTTTGGTTGGTTGGTTTTTTTTTTTTTTTTTAAACTTGTTACCACTGCAAATGCTAGTGAAGCCCAAATACAAAATATCTTTTCAGGCAGGTAGGTCAACCACCTCAGGTCCAGATTAGCAGCTAGCGCCTGCTCTTCTCATAAGCAACCTGTCAGCAATCCTTTCAAAATATGTCTTTGTTAAGTCTTCTTTCTTTTTTGTTTTGGAAACAGGGTCTCATTACACAGCTCAGCTTGACCCTGAACTAGCTATGTCTAGGCTAGTCTCAAATTCACAAAGATCTGCCTTCCTCTGCCTCTGGAGGGGTGGAGTTAAAGGCATGTGGGACCATGTCTGCCCCAGCTGTATTAATTACTTTTAAAGGTAGGGAGAAGCAGGGTGGGTGAGGTGACTTAGTCAGGTAAATGCATCATCTGCTGCCAATCCTGAAGACTGGAGCCGATCCCTGGGACCCATATGATGGGAAAAGAGAACTAATTCCTGAAAGTTGTCCCCTGTGTGACACATGCATGCTGTACCCTCTCCCCCACAGACATGTACACAAAACAAATAAATTTAAAACGGGGTTGCTGGGACTATAACTCAGGTGGTAAAAAGCTATTCCCAGAATGCTGTGGGTTTGATGCCAGGACCATGTAAATCAAGCACGATGATAGCACATGCCTGTAATCTAAGTGCTAGGGAGCTGGAGGCAGAAGCATCAGGAGTTCAAAGTCATCCTCAGCTTCATAGTGGGTTCAAAGCCAGGCTGGGCTACATGAGACCTTATGTCAAACAAACAAATGGACAGAAAAATCAGGACATACACAGAATACATCCATCATTAGGAAACTTGGCCAGCTGTTATCTGAGTTCTTTTTTTAAAAAAAAGATTTATTTATTTATTATNTGTAAGTACACTGTAGCTGTCTTCAGACACTCCAGAAGAGGGTGTCAATTCTTTTTATGGATGGTTATGAGCCACCATGTGGTTGCTGGGATTTGAACTCCGGACCTTTGGAAGAGCAGTCGGTGCTCTTAACTGCTGAGCCATCTCTCCAGCCCGTTATCTGAGTTCTTAAATATGCTAAGGTCACAAGGGCTCACGAGGCCCAGAGGAGCAGGAACTTGTGGCTGGTGTTAATAATGTGCCACGGAAATGTACTCCAAGGTCTAATATGTCTCCACAGAGGCTAGGGGGCAAACTTCAGAACCATATGTGGACACACAGCCAAGAGCTAGTCTGGTGACACAGAGGTGACAGGGAATGCTGTTAGAAACTTCCTGGTTCTTCTTCCCTTTTTAAAGCACACTACAAAGAGATGATCAAAAAGATTTGCATAACTGGCTCTGACATCCAAAAATACCCCAGATATGGTTCTAACACACACATCCAGACATGGATCCTGGAGAACGGACAATGTCTGAACCAAGAAGACACGGGCTGCTTGGTGACCAGGCTTGAGGGGGCCTCCTAAGCCTTCCGTTGCTCATGGCTGTGTTATGTGGAACCTTCCTGTAGTTGCCTGGAGCCCACACTAGCTTGTCAGTTCCTGTGTTCCTTCTCAGGCTTATTAAATGTCATGCCTGCCATCTTAACTCAGTTCAGCTTCTCATCCCAATACTTGGTTTCTGGATCCCTAAAGATCTCATCTTCCTTCCACTAATAAAGTGTATCATCTTTGTGAATGGTCTTTTGTGATTTCACAACCCTGTGCAGACACCTTCAGGACATTACTTTACCTGGCAGCTCCCCAGCCTGCCATCTAAAGAGGGACCCATCACCCAATCAACCAATTTTATACTACGGTACAAAAGCTATGTGGTTACCGTGTAGAAACAGACCATAGGGAAATTAAAAATGAGATGGATGACAGAGCGCTGGGCTCCACACGAACCCAGGGATAAAAAGAGACTACGGAATGGTCCAGGAGCATCCTCCTAATCTACAGGAAAACAAGATCAGGGCTGGAGGTTTGGTCAACTGTGAGGCCGCTAGCCAATGATGTGTCACTTATAATAAAGAGTTTCAAAGTCAGGAAAACTCACAGCTTCTTGGCTCCATCAATTCACCATCAGGGGAAGAAACTGAGGCCTAGAGAGGAGCCCGGTGAGTTACTGAGGTTACAGGAGCTGTCCCAAAGCAAAGGAACCTGCATACTGAAGAATAAACTCAAGAGAGGTTGGGCATATGGCCTCTGTATTTGGGGAATGAAGTCAAGGCCCCTCCAATGTCCTTCCTCTTAGGTCCCTCTTTGCCCAGGGGGGATGAGGCCACCAAACTGTCTAATGTGATTTGTGGCAGACACTTTGCAGCACACAATAGAACCTCTGACCTTCAGAGGAAGTAGACGTTAAAGGCATAGACTGAGTCTTCAGGTAGGAGCCTGTAATCAATTGGAGCCTTGTAGGTATATGGGATGAAGCCTGGATAAAAACTCTAGACCTTAGAGACTTAAGCAGATATCCTTGATTGTTCATAAGTAGCTGTCACACACACCCCTTTGGAGGGGCTCACACCATCCATGAGTACCCCACCTTCCATGACCACAAGCCTTACGTCTGGACCCTCACCTACCTCATCTGATAATGCTGACTCTTCCATACAGCTTTGGATTCTGTTGCTACAATAAAACTGCAACCATAGGCACCAAGAGCAGTTCTCATGAATGTTTGAGCCTGGCAGGGAGAACTGACTAAAGCCATTCAGAAGGGAGGACCATCTTGTCAGGGGACAGAATTCTTACCCTAAATTTTGCCTCTTTGTTTTACCACCTCCTAAATTAAAGTGTACCTCATCTAAATGTCCCCAAAGATGGATCTTGGAAGGGGTCAGAGCTTCCGCATTGGGCATGTGAATCAAGATGGCGGGGGATCTGAGGGTGGAAGAGGCCTGAGCTGGTGCAACCACAGGCTCTTGAGTAACAAACCCGACCTCTTCCTTCCCAGGAATCACTCAGAGGAGGAGCAGACTAAGAAAGGAGAAGAAACACCGGGATCTACCAGAAAACTCATACCGAACTCTCTCATTAAATGCAATGCAGGAGCGTCCCCAATGCTGCCTCTCCAGTGACCTCAAATTGATGTCACACAAAAGCATTTCCTGTTACTCAAGCAAAACCATCACTCCCTAGGCATCGCCCTGAAAGGGCTTAACTGCATCTAACCTGCCATTCGTATTTAACCCTCAACTTCTAGAAGACAGTTGAAGGCACGAGCGCAGCAAGAACGTAAGGAATCGGTCAGACAAATCCAGAAGATGCCCCCAGGAGAACTGGTGTGGTCTCTTAAAAAAAAAACAAAAAAAACAAAAAACAAAAAAAACCAAAAACCTATGGCAAGGGGCTCTGGGGGCAGACCACAGGGAGAGCACATGCATAGCCCGTGTAAGACGGGGTGGCCAGCAGCCAGCAGGAGCAAGATGAACCAGAAAGCCAATGTCATAGGGGGGAAAAAAAAATAAAAGCTGGTCATAGGGGAACTGTGGCAAGATAAAAATAAATTCAGCATTCATAACAAATACAGCCATCCTCCCTCAATTTGCATAAACCACTAGGAAAGAACAAGTTAGCAACCACTGAGAGACTGAACAGGGCTCTGGGCTTTGAAGACACCGGAGAATGAAGGAGAAGTGCTAGCTCCCTAGTTGGGATAATGGTCCCAGAGACACTAACACAAAGATTTTCTTTTACCTCCCGACACATGGAGTAAAATGTCATTGAATCTCTCTTCATTGTGAAGCCCCAGGGACCTGCATTTACCTCAAAATGCTTCTCTTATCTTGCTTTACTGTTTTGATTTTGCTACCATGTAAATGTTTTAGAGGGTGGTGGGAGAAAACCAAATTCTCAGATCTTAAGTCAGGTGTGATGACTTGCAGCTGTAATCTCACCACTTAGGAGCAGAGGCAGGAGTACTGGGGGAGGCTTGACCCAGCGTGGGCTACACAGCAAGGCTCCTCCTCAAAGAAACAAAATAAGTCAACGATAAGTGTAACATTCACAGTCTTAAACCATTAAAATTTAGAGCGTAAAGATCTCTAATGACGGACCATCTTGGCACATGAAGGGCATAGAAAATGTTAAATTAGCTGACTTTAAAATCCAGTATTTGGGGACTGGGAAGATGGCTCAGCTGTTAGGAGTGCTTGCTGCTCTTGCAGAGGGCCTGGCTTCTATCCCCAGCACCCACCATTTTCTCACAACCATCGATAACTCCAGTCCAAGAGGATCCAATACTCTCTTCTGGCCTCCATGAGGATCAGACATACATAAGGTATATAGACATACATGCAGGCAAAATACTCACACACACAAAATAAAAATGAATGGATTTTTTTTTTTTTTTTTTTTTGGTTTTTCAAGATAGGGTTTCTCTGTATAGCCCTGGCTGTCCTGGAGCTCACTTTGTAGACCAGACCAGCCTCGAACTCAGAAATCTGCCTGNCTCTGCCTCCCAAGTGCTGGGATTAAAGGTGTGGGCCATCATGCCCGGCTGAATGGATCTTTAAACTCTGATATTTTGGCTGCTAATATTGGATATACTGACCAAAAGAGCAAGAATAGATTTTAAAATGAATTCAGTATTGTTACCAATTGGCATTATTATTGTTGGAGTTATAATAATATTGGTATTATTTTAAATATATATATATATATATATATATATATATATATAGATCTACACACATACAAATATAATGCATACAGTATAAGGCAAATAATTTTATTTAAGTCATCAGGGACCAATAGCTTTTCAGTAGTGGAGAGACAAGTTATAGATATAAAAACCAAATCAAAGATATTTTAAATCATGTATAATCTGCACATACGGTATACAAATAGAGATTTCAAACAAAATACGCATACACAAAAAAAAATAATAATAAATCAAAACAAACAGCCCTCTATAACCTTAAAAACAAGCTAGAAGTGACAGAATGAACTCATGCCTCATTGATTTTTTTTTTTTAATTTTAATTCAAATTCCTTAGCTTTGTCTACTATGGAGGATAGAAACACTGACAGCTGGTGTCGGGATCAGTGGTGTCTAAAGATCGTGTCCTATTCAACTGAACAAAGAGCCCTTTGGAGAAAGGGCCAGTTCTAGGTCTCAGGATGACATAAATAAAATGAGCTTGGACCATGTGCCACAAGAAAATGATCCAAGAGGACTTGAGATGTGTCAAGGACACGGAGGCCTGGACAAGGGGCCCTCACTGGTAGAAGGGAGATTATCTGAGACACCTAAGAGATGACTGCAGTGTAAACAGGTAGGCTAGTTTAAATTCACTAGTTAGAGGTGATACTGAAAATAAATACATGCTACCTTCAGAGGTTGCCAGGGCAACAACTCATTACTTTGTAAAAGCGAGAAGAAACAGCAATGAGTAGGCATTTTATCCAGTTTTCCCATAAAGATTATATTTTAAGATGAAATAAAAAAATATCCAACTATCACATGTAAAAGAAATAACAGAATGAAAAAATAACTTTGAGGAATGGTCGTGAGGATGAGAATTGAGAATGGATGAGTTGATTGACACTCTGAACATCACACAGAGAAAGACTAACAGGAATGACGTTCATTGCATAACATGTTTTTGTAAGAAAACGAATTTGCATCTGGCCATGCTTTGAGACATACTATGAATTTATACATGTGGTCACTAACATCAACTGTCAACTTGACAGGACATAGAATCGCCTAGGAGGACTCTGGCCGTGCCCATGAAGAAGTTTCTAGGTTGGATTAATTAAGGCAGGAAGACCCACCCCAAATGTGGGCTTACCATCCCACAGCCTGGGGTCTTGGACTGAATAAAAAGAAAGAGCGAGCATCCATCTCCCTCTTACCTTACTGCAGATGCAATGTGACCAGCCACCTCATGTCCTTCCTGTACCCTAAAACTCTGAGCCAAAGTAAATCTTCAGATAAAAACTGACACGCGACTATTCTGCTTACGGTGTAAATGACCTCCACATTTCAACCTGTAAATTGCTATTGTCAGGTATTTTGTGCATCAAGGAGACAAGTAACTATGACAACAGGAAATAGAGAGCATGGTGGGAGGTGTCGGCCGGCATCATCACAGGATACAGTCAGCCAGTGCCTGGACGGGCTTACAACCCTCCTCTTTAATAAATGAATGCCAAGAAAAACAGAGAATGAAGGAGATCACTTAGCGACTAGGAGACGCGAGAGACACAGCAACCAGGGGCGATGTGTGGGCTTTGTTTGGACTCTAAATGCTAGCAAACCAGCTGCAACAAAGAATGTGCAACTCAGTTCCAGCGCTGGGATATGGAGCAGATCAGATAATACAAGGGTTCTTTTTTTTTATTGGTGCGGCAATTCTGGGAACCAAACCTTGAGTCTTGGACATATTAAGCACAGGCTCCCAAACCTTTTTAAGGTGTGATGAGAATTATCTTGATCTGAGAAGAGAGCTCAGTCAGGAAAAGTACATGCAAGGAGCCTACGGTCCATCTCTAGAACCCTCAGGAAGTCCGTCAAATTGATACAAAATAGCCAGCACAGCCGCTCACTTCTGACGTCACTCCCGTCCCCAACTAGTTCCCCTTCTACTTTCATGTCACTTATTTATTTGTTTGTTTGTTTGTTTCCAGTGACTGGGTGAGTTCCACTACCACTGTAGATTTGCAGGAACACAGGCAACTTATCAGTGGCTACACCATTGAAAACACCTCCCCTCCCCCAACAACCATTAACTGATGACTCAAGGAAGGGTGGGGCCTGATGAGCTCCTCCCCTGAAAGTGTTTAGGCTCTGGCAGTAGACAAGGGACAATTATAAAGTAAACCAAGCAGCTCCTGCTGGTTCCTCAGATGCGCTGAGTGGCCTCAACTATCAGGGCTGCTCTGACGGCTCAGGGCTGGAGGCTGGCTGACCTGCGTTCTTCTCCTACCTGATGATGACACACTGGTTTTCTCTGTCGATGATCATGTTTCTGTACATACTATCAGCAAGGGCATAGATATGAGGCGGGTTCTCATACTGCGCCTACAAAAGCAAAAACAGAAACCAAAACCACAGTGAGTTTCTTTGTGTGGAATGACCGATGACAGCATGGCACACAGCGCGAGCGACGAGAGCATTTACAGGCAAAGGTTTCATGACTTAATGATTCATAAAAATATCCTTGGCTATGGCCTGATATGCCCTGGGGAATCGAAGGTGGAGTTTGGAAGGACTTTTCCATAGGCATGCCTGTGATTCAGCCTTCAGACATGACCCAGGTGCACCACCCTTCCACACAGGCATGCCTCCGCAAGGACATTCTGCTTTCAAATTCTGGAGACATTTGGCAACTGACGGGCATTCTGATATTTGTCAGAAAAGGGCCTGTCAAGACCCTGCGTTTCACTCTGATCAGAACCCCGAATGCCCACAGGATTCTTCTTGAAAAGGCAAGTTGCCAACCTTGGATCTCACTGGGGATTGAGGGGTATAAGGATGGACCAGGAGGAAAACTTTCAAGTTTTCTACAAGAAGACAGTAAGAGGCGTGGTTCCTCTCAGAGGAGATAAACTGGTTTGGCTAGTTTGTTTCTTTTATAAAGCAGGAGAGCTGGAGCTGACAAACTATAGTAAGAGTCTCCTGGGTGTGTGGAAAGGGTCTTTAACCATTTACAGAGTTAAAATTAGGGACTGGAGAGATAGCTCAGTGGTTAAGAACACTGGCTTCTCTTCCGGAGGACTCAGGTTCAGTTCCCAGCACCCACACGGTGGCTCATAATCATGAGTGGTATAACTCTACTTCCAGTGTATGATGCCCTCTTCTGGTCTCTTCGGATACTGCATGCACAAGAGTGCATGCACAGATGCTCATACATATTAAAAAATAAAAGTCCATCGATCAAATCATGGCCCATCTCTAAAGAGACTCATTCTGTTAGCTGACTCAGTTGTTAGGCACCCACTTTCAGTACCTCAAAAATTAATATACAAGAGTTCACAGTCATTATCCATGGTATATTGAGCTTAAGGCGAGTTTGGGCTACACATGAGACTTGATCTCCAATCAGGACTGAAGTGGCTCATTGAATAAAGGCACTTGCCAACTGCCACTTAGCTGGTTGACTAGAGTTTGATCCTTGGGACCCCCATGGAAGAAGGAGAGAACTGGCTCCTGCAAGTTGTTCTCTGACCTCCACACGCACACCATGGTTTACACAAATAAATAAAGCAAAGCAAGCACAAATAAAAACACTGTGTGTGGTGCAGGAGTGGGGAAAATAAGCCTTGCTAGATTTGAGGCTGTCGGACTGAGGACGGGGTGACACACTGCCCTGTCTCTGAGGGTCCCACAGGGTGAGTGAGAAGATGGACAGGGAGTAATTTTAAAAGATAAAGCCATACGAAGTCATAAGAAAAAAACTTGCTTACATAGGGATGTCTTACATGGGGATGGGCTGAAGGGGACTGGCTGAGAAATTGCTACTTACTGCCAAGCTCTAAAGACCAGACCTCAATAGTGAAAGGGAATTCAGTAGAGAGAGTGAGACACTGGGTATAAGCAAAGGCCTCAGGAATCCTAGACCCAGCATCCCCCGCTGTGGCTGGTCCCTGACCCATAGGGAACCAACTATTGAGAGTGGGAGGAAACGCAGAACAGACAGGGTATATGTTAAGCCTGCCTTGGTGGTGATGGGCAGGCCTGCTGGGACCTCAGGACATGGTCTTCGATGGGTCTCTTCTACAGGGATTCCTGGTGTCGGGGCTATATTTAACGCCTCTTTGGAAACGGCTAAGTGGAACATTGTAAGGAAGAAAGGAAGGTAGAGATCAGAAAGAGGGGAATGGAGAGAATGCTGAGTACTGGAGAGAAATGAGGGGACAAACTGTGCTAGCTAGTTCTATGTCAGGTTGATACGGGCTCCAGTCATCTGAAAGCAGGGAACTCCAACTGAGGAACCGCCTTCATAAGACTGAGCCATAGGCAAGCCTGTAGATCATTTTCTTTATTAATGATGGATGGCTCAAGTCATGGTGGGTGGGGTCATCCCTGGACTGGTGGTTCCTGAGTTCTATAAGAAACCACACTCAGAAAGCCATGGGGAGCAAGCCAGGAAGCAGCACCCCTCTGTGGCCTCTGCATCAGCTCCTGCCTCCAGGTTCCNNNCCTGTTTGAGTTCCTGTCCTGACTTCCTTCAATGACAGACTGCAATGTGGAAGTGTAAGCCAAATAGCCTTTTCCTTCCCGTTTTGTTTTTGGTCATGATGTTTATCATAGCAATAGTAACCCTAACGAGGACACAAGCCTTTCCCTACTAAAGCTCCAAAACTGCTTATTGAAAACTATACCCTTGGTCTTTGAGGGTCACTTATACTTTCTATCCCCCAGATAGGGTCTCATGATTTCCAGACCTGGTATGTTAAGGGTTAGGGTGGAATCCAGAACTTTGTATGTAATAGGCAACAGAGTTATAGACCCAACTCAGGAGTCCTGTACGTTCGGCCAGGTTTCCCACTACCCTTTCACCAAGTCTCTGAGCTACATGTCTAGGAATTATCGAGTGGCCATCTCCTCTGAGTCTTCTCAATCAAGAACTCAGTCATTAAGACCCGAGCTTGACTCCTAGCTCAGGAGATTCAGGTACTGCTCCCTGGACAGCAGTTTCCTCCTCTGTAAAACAGGGTGGATAATGTGACACAGAATTCATATGGACTGTATTGTTGCAATCACATACAGTAAATAGTAATAGTAAAAACCAATTGTATAACAGTGTTACCATGAGTAATGAAAATAAAGATTTTTTTGGAGGGGGGGCAGGGGGGAGATGGGGTTTCACTATGTAGCCTTAGCTGTCCTGGAATTAACACTGTAGACCGGGCTGGCCTCGAACACACAGAGATCCACATGCCTCTGCCTCCCAAGTACTGGGATTACAAGCATGTGATACCACTGTCCAGCTGAAAATAACAATTAAGAAAAAAAATGGCACTTCTGAACAAAGAACTCTTGAAAAGATAAATAACATAAAGGGGGTTGGCACACAGTGGCTCTTCAGAGGTCTAGAAACATGGGTGTGTGTGTGTGTGTGTGTGTGTGTGTGTGTGTGTGTGTGTGTATGTGTTCATGTGTCTCAGCTCTCTGTGGTGGAGCCTTACTGTTACTGAGAGTGTCAGGCCAGCTCCATGCCAGCTGCCCCAGGATCGTGGACTTGGGTACCAGGACAGGGCCCGGAACCCTGCTGACAGTGTGTCCTTGTGCTGGCTCCGGATAAAAGCAGCATTATCAAAGATCTCTCTCGTGGCAGCCTCCTTGGGCTCCGGCTACCAGCAGCATTCATCTGGCGACAATGGGGCGTGCACTTGCTGTGGGTCAGTTGCCTTCCACTTCAACTGATGGATCTGTGTGGGCTTTTGTTTGGTTTTCAGGGGCTGGGATTAATAAAGGCCCTTGTGCTTCTGCTGTGAGGGAGGGAGGGAAGGAAGAAGACGCAAGGTCTAGGGCCACAGAGTGTGATGAACTGGAATAAAACACTGGTTGCCGGTTTTACTTTTAATCTACTGATAAAATGACAATGGAGTGGGTTTGAACAGAGAGCAGCCATATTAGTAAATGAAGTAATGAGAGATCCAGTTTCAAGGCATGGCCAAGGCGTTCAAATTCTCAAAGCTTCCAGCATCTTATTTATTTTTCCCTATGATTTTTTTTAAGTCTGTGTGTGTGTGTGCTTGTGCACACGTGTGTGTGTGTGTGTGTGTGTGTGTGTGTGTGTGAATACAAATATATGTGTTTATGCCTTTTCATGTTGGAGGGCAGAGGACAACTTTGGGTGTCACCCTCGGAATGGAGTTCAACTCTTTTGGGGTGGGGTCTCTCAATGGCCTTTAGCTCATCACGAGGCTAGACTGGCCAGCCAGCTCCGGGGACCCTCCAGTCTGCACCTCTTCAGTGCTTAGATTACAAGTGGGTACCGCTACACACTGCATCTGACCAGGTTCTGGGACATCACCTCGGGCCCTCATGCTTCGACACATTCATAGCTCCCACTGTGATTCTGTTTATTACTTACAACTCTGAAGCACACGTGGAAGCCAGAAGACCACCCCAAACTGTGGGTTCAACAGCCCACTTAATTAATTCTATACGGCAATGAACCCACACATTAAGATAGTGTGTCCTTGAGCTGCCTGCTTAAGATCAGCATCCATTGTCAAAAAAACCAAACAATCCAATGTCACTTACTTGACCTTCCACAATAAATAATTCATAAGAAAACACAAATGTATTGCTAGCTTCAAGAAAAACTATTTATAAATGATAAAATCCCTAAACACCCCAGCAACTTATTGACTACATAACTTACCGCTCCTTGGTACATTTCAATTTCTTTTTCTCCAAAATATGGCATTTGCTTGAATGGGTTGACAGAGATTAATACAGACCCTATATATGTCTGAATTTCAACCTGGTTAAGGTCCATTCATCTTGATAGAAACATGTTTTTCAAAGTCAATAAACAGATGTTCCCGAGCATGCAGAGAACTGCCGGAAGGGACTCGAGCTCACACACTTTGTAAACACCACAAAGGAAAAAGCAGTTATTCAATCAGCTCAGGTCTTATTCATCCCCGGGGACAGTAATGAGGCTCATTATCAAGCTGCTGCAAAAGGAATCATTATAAACTAAAGCACATTCTTTTTAGTCTAGCTGTGTAGAGGGCAAGGATCTAACAGACAGAGAATAGAACCTTGCACGGCACAACCCAGACAGTTTGCGCCCTTCTGAAATGAGATGTACTGGAATTTGTACCACTGGGGAAGATGATGCATGTTTTCGTCTCCATTTAACAAACAAGATGAAAACTGGGTGGTGGAGAGACACACGCCTTTAATCCCAGCACTCTGCAGGCAGAAGCAGGATCTCTTGAGTTTGAGGTCAGCCTGGTCTACAGAGTGAGTTCTAGGACAGCCAGGGCTATGCAGAGAAATCCTGTCATGGAAAACCAATACATACATACATACATACATACATACATAGGAACCTTGAAGCTTAGGGAAAGGAGAAGAACCAATGTTTTACCAACCAAGAGTTCTAACTCTCAAAGTCTTATCTCATTTATTTTTACCCATTCACATTCTTGCATAGCAAGCACTTTTGCCCAATGGACTATCTCACCAACCCAGCTTTAGACTTCTTAATGCATCCAAGTGAGGGGAATGTTATTATATGGCCCAATGCCTTTTTTCATTCAACAATCAACAATTTGTTGTTGTGTTGATTGTTTACAACACACCATGCATGTTTAGATGTTGAGAATCCATCACTGAACAAAGAAAACAAAATAAATACATTGTTCCCACGGAGGAAAGAAAATCATTTAAAAAATAAAAGCCCCAGGGCTGGAGAGATGGCTCAGCAGTTAAGAGCACTGACTGCTCTTCCAGAGGTCCTGAGTTCAATTCCCAGCAACCACAGGGTGGCTCACAACCCTCTGAAATGGGATCTGATGCCCTCTTCCATTGTATCTGAAGAGAGTTAGTGTACTCACATACATAAAGTAAATAAATAAATCTTTTAAAAAATAAAAATAAAAGCCCTGCTCTCCCACCTCCGCCACTGGATTTCTGCTGTTTTCCTTGTTTTTGAGGCACTGTCTGTGGCTGTCTTTAGGCTGTTCTCCTCCATCTTTTGGATTCACGGGGTTTTCCTGCTGTATCTTCCCAACTACCGGGATCCCCAGGTGTGCACAGCTACACCCCATTCAAAACTAATCAACTAATCACCGAATTAGAAATAGCTTCATTTTCACAAAGAGATCATTAAAACTAAGTTTACTCACAAATAAATAGCTTTAAGTAGAAAAAGTTATAAAACTGTGGGAGTTCCTCCCAGGGAGCCATTTCTATTAATTGGGAAATATAACAGGGAGCTGGCTCACATGGCTTGGATCCCCAAGTCCTATAGGTTGTCATGTGGTGTTTAGCCCAGAAACTTCTCTGGGTCTCCCACTCGACTTTTGACCTAGCATGTTTATGTCAAGTGTCCTCTAAGACCCCGTGTCAGAGCGTGGGTTGGTGATATAAAGCGTGGCAAGGGAGAGAAGAACAACCAAAGAGCCCAGGAGTAAACTCACCAGGCCACTGATGCCAGCCAGCAGATACATTGCTTCCAGTAGAGTCAGGATTAATATAAAAGTGTCTTTCGTGGAGAAGAGACGCCAGAAACTTTAGTCACAGGGAGGAAGCTCGACTGGGAACTCCAGCTGGCTACCTCACCTTCCTGTCACGTTTTTGATAGATGCTGTGCAACGCGATTTGATGATGCCTCTCTGTCGGCTGCGATCTGTTCTTACTTGGATGCTTCACCCAGGAGACACCCTGCCCCGCCTGGAAGGCTCTCAGACAAGAACTCCAGCTGATTGCTTTAATGTGGCTTCCCCAGCTGATTTCTGCTGGTGTTCTGAGTACTTGATGATGTTTATCTATCTATCATCTATCTATCTATCTATCTATCTATCTATCTATCTATCTATCTTATTATCTATCATCTATTTTGCATCTGCCTATTTATCTGTCTGTCTACCCATTCCCCTCCACTATTTTACTTTTACTTGCTTCATATTTAATAACTTCACTCCCTCAAAACTGAAGGCCTCTTTTTCCAGATTATACAGAACATCATACCTCTAAGCTGTGGTTAATGCATGGAGATAAACCAAGACCTACTTAATTAACAACCTTGCTATGGAAATAAGTGAAATAATGAATGATTGGCAATCAGCACCCAGCTGTTATTCCCTCAACTCACAGTCTAAGACATGTGCGTCATCTCACATTGACATCTCTGAAATCGTAGTGCAGGTGACAATTTTGACCTTCGATGAGATGTGAAATTAGGACGATATACAGTATAAATAGCATGGCTATATCATGTTATTTTCACACACACACACACACACACACACACACACACACACACACGAGTGCAGAATTACTGGACTGCTTTTTGACTTCATTTGTTACAGACCAAAAAATCCTTCCACGTTGGAAAATAAAGATGACTTAGTAGAGAAAAGGAGGTGATGAGGCTTTTTTTTTAAATTGCTTAATTGTTTAAGAGATGAAAGATGTCTACGATACTGTCACCAACACTTCATAATCGGTGACAGAACTGAATGAACACAGACACATTATGTGGTACACACACAGCAATCCCATGATTCTAGCTAGGCAAGCTCTCTCTAAGAAAAGAAAACTTAAAATCGGCTCAAAGACACAGGCCAGGAAGTGGCAGATCAACTTCCCCATCCAGGCAGGCTGGCTCCAGAGTCCGTACTTTTGATCAAAAAGAAACAAGAGATGAGGTGTACAGTTTGGCTGGAGGAGCACTTCCCTAGCAACATTAAATCCTGGGTTCTGTCCCCAGTACCAACATAAACCAGGTACAGGGTACATGCCTGGGATTTTAGAACCCAGGAGGCAGAGACAGAATCAGAAGCTAAAGCTATCCTCAGCTACATAGGGAGTTGAGGGTCAGACTGAGCTAGAGACTAATGCAGTGAGTGTGGTCTTTCTGTAGTTAGCAAGTACTGCCATTGCTATTGTTAGCTGACTTGTCAGAGAAGCAAATAAGAATACAGATGACCTCATTAAATTTAGACACCGAGGAAGCAATGAAAGCATTTACATTATAGGTATTCCTAGAGTAATATTTGGGATACACTTGTGCTAAAAGGTGGCATGCTTGACCAAGATGGACACATAGTTGGGTCTCCCTGTTTTGCTTATCTACCAACCTTCACTTAGCAGTGCGCGATTCACGCAGAGGGGTGGGGATGCTCTGCAGCCTCTTCTGACTTAGAACCAGGAGGCTTTGTCTACTCTAAAATCCATCTAGAGGCTGGGGAGATGGCCTAGCCATTAAGAGCACGGGCTGCTCTTCCAGAGGACCTGGGTTCAATTCCCAGCACCCACACTGCAGCTCACAACTGTCTGTATCTCCAGTTCTGGGGATCGAAGCCCCTCCTCAGGCATCAAGCATACATGTGGTTTCACACATGCAGAAAACGCCCATACACATAAATTAAAAACATAAATAAATAAAATAGAATCTATCTTAGTGGGGTCTTTTGTATCTTTAAGGATTTAGTAGGAATCCAATAACCAAACTGAAAGGAGAAGTTTGTCTTTCTTCTGGCTTCTCTTGCTCAATGGCTATAACAAATCCTAAGATAAAACCAATGTGAAGGCTACAAGATGTCTCCTCTGAGGAAAAGCAAACCAGGGAAGACATCCATGATCCCTCCACAGAGGACTGTGCCTCTTCCCTTCACAGGAAATACTGGACAAACTGGTCACTGTCACAGGAGTGACAAAGGGCTGCCCTGAGGATAGGGCCAAAGGCACCCTCCCCCCTCCCCCAAAGCTCTCAGCTGCCTAAGAAATAGAGAGCAGGTGAGTATGGGCAGAAAACAGAGCGAGTGTCGTTTTAGTGTGTTTTATAAACAGCCTTTTTTAGACTGTGCTAGGCCTAGACCCAGGTAAGGATGAAGGGGACTCTCATTTCTACCCCAATTGCCCAGCAGGGTTCCCAGGAACATCATTATTTGATAGGACCAATGAAAAACAAGGTTTGGTTTGAAATGGTCAATGTGTCCTGATTCTACACTAAGTATCCACAAACTTACCAGCATCAGAACCGACAGGAAATAAGTTATTCCAAGGAAACAAAGCCAGTTACATGACTGTGTATCTAAACAATTTCACCTTTTCTATCTGGCTGGGTCTTGGGAGACCTCAGCTAATACCCAGAGGGCTCAGGGCCGGGTTGGGGCAGAGATCCCGGGAAGTCCCTTGGCACTGCCTCCCACAGCTGATACATAATTCAGGAGTGCCCCTGGGGACACTGGCAGAGCCATTATCCCCACACTCGTAATCTTCCACATTGAAGGTGTGGCATAAGGATAATTTTCACACTGCAGGTAGAGATGAAGCTATGATACCAAATAAAAGGAGGGCAGGGGAGGGCCATCTCATTTCCTAGACAACTAGAAGAACCAGGCGGATCTTTAACTGACTGGCTCCCAGATGTTTGCTCAGGCTTCTGTGAATGCTCACTAACCTGCAGCACAAACAACATGGGAAGTAAAAAGAACAACACAGTGAATTTTTCATGAGGCTTAATTCAGGGCTATGGAGATGACTCAGTGGGTCCACACTCGACACCACGCCTAATGACCGGAGTTTCATCCGGGCAACCCACGTAAAGGTGGTGGCAGGAGAGAGTCAACTCCTGAAAGCTGTCCTCTGACTGCTGGACCTTTGTGACCCTCCCCCAACAATAATAATGAATTTAACAAAGCAAGTTCAGTTCATCGGGTATAAGGGAGTTTGGATTTAGATGATTTCCTTTTGATACACGTAGTGTAAAATCGTCTTTTCTGGAATGTAGAAGGAATGCACTTCTGCCTATTTGTTTTATTTTTAACTTAAAAAAAATCACTTATTTCTTATTTTTAAAGATTTGCTTCTACTTATGTGTATGTGTGCTTGTACACATGTAGTAAGGGGTCCATGGAGGCCAGAAGAGGGCATTAGATTCCCCAGAGCTAGAGTCAAAAGCAGTTGGGAGTGAGCCCCCTAATGTAGGTGCTGGAAACTCTGGTCCTCTTGAAGCGCAGATAATATTTCTAACTACTGAGCCATCTCTCCGGCCCATTGTTGATGTTTTCTGTGGCAGGTTTTCCTGTATCCCTGACTGACCTAAAAGTTCCCGTGTAGCTGAGGATGATGTTGAAGGGCTGATCTTTCTGACCCCATCTCTTGGGGAGACAGTACTTGGCTTTTGTGGTGGCAGGGATCGAGCCCCGGGTTTCACGAATGCTAGGGTGGCATAGTTGGGCTAGTCTCCCCACTGAGACACAAGGCCAGTCCACGTTGTGTTGAATGTCAGGCAAAGCTAAGAGCATTCATTGCACTATTGAATGTGATGATGGCATTCAGCGATAAGCCAACCTTACTGCATATATTACAGGAAAGCGAAGGAGGTGGCGCCACTGTCCAAAGCCATATATTTGGGGACGGTCTAAGCCAGAACTCAAGCTCTTGACTCCAGTCACAAGACTAATGTCTCACCCAGCATGCTGTCCACTCTGTGTGACCTATCTGCCTAGAGCCAAGTTTCACTCTCTCTGAATGACTAAGAACACACTGCCTCTGGCAATTGCTGCTCTGGCAGGACAGCCTGAGCTCCTCACTGAAGGATTAAAAATGCCAAGCACTTCTGAGAGTAGCCTTTGAGGAAAAGAAGTCTTAGAGACACTTGGAGCAGATGAGTGTGAAAAGCTTCACATGTGAATTCTCCTCAGCCAAGTGGCTGGAACGGACGGACAGACAACGGAGTGCCGATGCAGCTCCTTTCTTTCTAAAATCCAGAACTTTCCTCCGTCACACGCTTTAGAAAGTCATTGTAAGCAGGGTGGCAGCCATCTCCACGAATGGATGGCAAACTCATCCTTCCTTCTTTGGGGATAAATAGCTCAAAATGCAGGCTTTATTGGTCGGACAATGTCAGCATGTTCTAAATGGGTTTTGTTTCCTAATGGAGAACAAAGCAACTGGGCTTGGCCTGCATGCATTAGTCACTGATTGCCCTTCATGCTGACTTACAATACAAAGCAGTGCTGGTATTATGGGCAGGAGGTGAATATATATATATATATATATATACACACACACACACACACACACACACACACACATACGCTTAACAAAGAAAGAAGTCATCTTTTATTACAGGAATGCTATGCTATGGGTCATCTCTTAAGCAGTGAAGGAGTCTGTGATCCGTAAGTACAGAGAAAGCGGGAGGCGGACTCGGCAGACTCACATCATAAACACCCATCAGCATTGCCAGGCCTCCTCCGAGAGCCGAAAGTGACTGCCTCCCACCTGCCGAAAGAAAGAAAGCTGCTTTCTGTCGAGTGGGTAGAGATGTCTAAATCAGAAAGTCATTAGTGGTCAAGCAGCTCACTTCCTTGGAAGAACACATCATTAGTCAGTTATTGACTCAAAGGCATTCACTGCCCTCACCCCCTGCCCCGTTGAGTCATTACAAAAATTTTGCTGTCTGAATTTAAAAAGGCTTGAGAATCAACGGATTTTCAGAGAACACTTAATACAGCGCATCTCTTGCCAAGAACTTCTGTGCAGGGCAAGGGGGCGGGAGGGGGAGCCAAACACTGTATGAGGAGGCTGATACACTATTGTTACCCAGCAAGAAAGTGCATATGTGTGAGTATAAGCTCGGGGAATAAAGCGATATGTTGAGAGGACTATGGGAACTCCCCCTGGCAGCAGGATTTCTGCTGTTGTTAGTGTCTTTCCCTCTGTGAAGTCGCACTGTATCAGTCATGTTAAATGGTCATATACTGCTTTTAAAGGCTCTTGCAATTTTTCCTGTCTGCAGGAAGCTCCTGGAGTCTTCTAAGGAAACAGTCCAATGAGGAGCGAACTGTCCGGACTGAGGCTGGACTCACCTTAGGCAACTACAGTCATCATCATCTTTGCCTTCTCTCACTCAGCAAACCCACATTTTTACTGGGTAGGGAAATGGCTCAGTGGGTACTATTGCTTGTTGTGAAAACAAGATGACCGGAGTTCAAGTCCCCAGTGTACACATTAGAGCCAGGCATGGCTGCACATGCCTGTAACCCCAGCCCTGGGGAGGGAGAGACGGGCGCATGTCACGAGCTTCCTGACTGACCAGCCTAGGCAAATCACTGAGCTTCAGGTTCAGTGAGAGAGAGAGAGACACTACCTCAAGAACCAAGATGGAGAGCAACCGAAAAAAGCACCCAATGTCCTTCTCTGGCCTCCATTTGCTCATGTATGGAGGTATGTAGTAACTAGCACACATATGTGCACATACAATACACACAGCAAGCAGGCAAGAGGGAAAACCCACCTTTCTCGAACTTATAATCTTACATTGAAAATAGTTGCTAGAGCTGGGATGTACCTCAGCTGGTAGAAGCCAGGCTGACACAACCCGAAATCTACACCGAGCTCTTCCCAATCCTATCTACGAGTCTCTATGTACCACGGGGTCACACACCTAACATTTGTGGATGGTGCTAGATCCAGATGAAACAAACAGATTTCAGTTTGTGTGACCAGGGGAAAAACCAAAAGTATACACAACGGCTCCCACACAACCGTTAACTATACAGTTAACTAAAGGGGAGCAGAAGAAGTAGGTGGTGCAAGGGTCCCAGGGAAACGTCAGCTTAAAAATGATGGTGGACAGGATCTGTCTCTAAACCGCAGGCCTCTGCTAGTCAAGAGGATGGTGTTCACTCTAACTTAACAATAATATAGTATGGCACCAGGCAGTGGTGGTGCATGCCTCTTATCCCAGCACTCAGGAGGCAGAGGCCAGCCTGGTCTACAAACCGAGTTTCAGGCCAGCCAGGGCTACACAGAGAAACATTGTCTCAAGACAAACAAACAAACACCCCAAACCATACAAACAAACAAACAAAAGTAATAGAGTGTGCATTATGTTGCTGAATTGCCATGTGATGTTTGAACTGAAAAGGCCCTCACTCCCCCTTCAGACCCAAGGATGTTATTGTCCAACTATTCTAAAACAGCCCGTTCTGGGTCAGGTGGATCCCTGGCTCTGTCAGGGGCTTGGCAGAGAGAGATCAGCAAGCAGCTAAGGACATTAAGAGATTGTACCCTTGAGAACTGCTAGAAAGTAAACTATTTCTAACCTTATTTTTGTTTATCCCGAAGTGTAAAAATTTCAACAACAGAAACAAGAGTCTGGAAACTCAGTCACAAGCAGCTCATTTGTGGAGCACAAATCCAATCAGAAACTCCAGTGAATTAAAAAACCAAACCAAAACAAAAATACAGCACAGTACTGATTGTAATGGTTTGTCTTGAGATAACAAACACCGCAATCTGTTAGTTAAATACTTAAACACACAAGTAATGGGTGGGCAGCCAGGGCAGCCTCCAAAAGTATGGGATTTGGTGCTTCTAGTAGTCAAGTAAGCATTGTAAATAATAATAATAATAATAATAATAATAATAATAATAATAGTAAAAAGTAGTCCCTAGTGAGAAAACTTCCCCAAGGCATTCTGGGTAAAATCCGAGATGCATGTTATATCATAAGGCACCCACACCTCCTAGACACTGGGCCTTCGGGGGTCACCGTAGCATCAGCATTAAGTACTATGGTGCTGATGTACAGATAACACAAACCTTTCATGGCTGTGCTGTGATTAATTTAGGTGACAATTTCACTAATGTACAGATGCCCCAAAGAAAAGTCCTGACTGCTGGCTGAACACCCCCGCCTATCACAGTTCTTTTTCATCGTGAAGCCAACACACGTTTCCGTGAGGTTTGCTTTCTGGGCTTTTAAAGCCCTATTATAAAACACCATCTGGCAGATTAACAGGGAAACAGGCCAGGCATGTTCAATAGCCAATCATGCCTTCTCATGTTTCCTTCCGTAAATATAAAGGTTCAGAAGAACTGGGGAGGTAGCTTTTCTGCTCGTGAGGTGATCTTTTCAAACCTTCGAAGTCTGAATCGTAGAGTCTCTAGCATGTCATCAGGACAACACCCACGGAGCAGAAAAGGACTCTGTCCAGGATAGGCAGAGGTCTTAGCCCGTTAGAATGCAGACTCTTATAACTCAAAGGAACACTGCAGTGGAGCTGCACCCTGAGTCCGTGAAATGCCAGGAAAACATCTGAGTCTTGCCTTTGCCCCTGGAAGCCCAGCCCTCATTGTAAAAGCGAAAATACTGAGAACCAATGGTATCCGCTCTGATTCCCTGGGCAGAGAACCCGTGGTACTGTGGAATAGTCTTATCCCAGAGGTGTGCAAAGGACAGGATAAAGGATACAAAAATATAGTCGTCCATGTATCTCTTCTTCAGGTTCTCCACGATGGAGCTCTCTGTGATCTTGGACAGTAGAACCATGTCGTCCACACCACTGTGCTTGACATTGTGGCTCTGCCAATGGTACCGGTAGGCTCCTTTGCTGCCCTGGAGACAAGAACACAAAGTGGGTTAGGATAGCTCATCTTCTCCTGGAGTGCTCTCTCTCTCTCTCTCTCTCTCTCTCTCTCTCTCTCTCTCTCTCTCTCTCTCACACACACACACACACACACACACACACATATACACGTATATATTCTAATATACATATTTTCCAAAATAAAATGCATTAAAGCACAGCAAAGATTTCGAGTTTCAACCTAGCTACCTATAGCTAAGTGGGGAGGAGTCACCATGGTCCAATGTACTGCTGAAACGGTATTTTCTTGTTGATTCGTTAACTTTAGACAGGGTCTTATGTAGCCCAAGATAGTGTGAACTCAGTTTGGTGCCAAGGATGACTTTGGCTTGTGATCTTCTTGTCTAATCTTAAAGTTGTTGAGATTATAGGCATGCACCAACATACCTGGTTTGGGCATGTGACAGGGATCAACTCTTATGCATACTACACAAGCAGTCTATCAACTGAGCCACATCCCTAGGTCTCTTTTCTCATTTGTAAAATAAGAGTATTTGAGATTCACTTCAAAGAGTGGCCATGAGAATTACATGAAGCAGCACAGACTCACAAAACACTGAAGAGATTGTGGATACAGTGTCCAACATGGAGGACCATCTACAGTGTCCAACACAGAGGACCATCTACAGTGCCCAACACAGAAGACCATCTACAGTGTCCAACACGGAGGATCATCTACAGTGTCCAACACAGAGGACCATCTACAGTGCCCAACACAGAGGACCATCTACAGTGCCCAATACAGAAGACCATCTACAGTGTCCAACACGGAGGACCATCTACAGTGTCCAACACAGAGGACCATCTACAGTGTCCAACACGGAGGACCATCTACAGTGTCCAACATGGAGGACTGACTCTTAAAACTATCTGAAATCTGTTTCTTTTTTCTTTTTTTTTTTTTTTTTNTGGCTGTCCTGGAACTCACTCTGTAGACCAGGCTGGCCTCGAACTCAGAAATCCGCCTGCCTCTGCCTCCCGAGTGCTGGGACTAAAGGCATGTGCCACCATGCCCGGCTTGAAATCTGTTTCTTTAATTTGCCAGTGAAATAAAAATTTAAACAGAAACTTGACATTGCAAAGTGTAGACTTGAACCCAGCAGCGATGAGCATGTGTGTTGCCTATAGTTAGGTCACACTGCCACCTTCCCAGGTCATCCGCGTTACTTTTCCTTCCGAAACTTCTTGATGGCCACTCAGACTGGCCATCCACATTGTTTTTTCTGGATGTGCCAAACTAGATGTCTGTCACTACTCCACCAGCCAGGAAGCTTACAGGAGAGCTCGTGCAGGGTCACAGAACATACTGTGCCTGGTGGGAGTCCTCTCATTCTCAGCTCATTCCTTGAACCAGCGAGGCCTTGGCCCTGGTCTGCGCAGCGGCTATTTAGCTCCACAGTCGGAGAGGCCTCTCAAGGCTCTGGGCTGCAGGGCGTCTTCGCAGGTGGCATTCCTACAGTGGGATGCCCTTGCATTCAGCATGTCTTGGGGTTAATGAGAGGAAGCACCTAAAGTGGCTGCATCTGGGGGGCTCCCATCCATTGAAGGACACCCAGCAGTGATGGACAGTGATTCTCATATCACTAACAGTTAACAAACAGACAAATATGAAGTTGAGCATTGTGGTCCATTCCTGTAACCACAGCACCCAAGAGGGCAAGGGAGGAGGTCTGTAAGGTCCAGACATGTCTGGGATGTATAGCACAACTGTCTCAAATAATAAATAAATTATATATATAATATTAATATATAATATATTATATATATCAAAATAAACATACAAAATGCATGAAGGGAATGGCCCACTTTACCCTATGACATGCTAAAGTGATGGCCTTCGAAGTAGATCTCAAACATTTGAATTTTTCCAGAGAAATTAGAAGAAAGGCATTTGTTTTCATGTATACTCATCAGGGCAAAACCCCTACAAACAAACAGAAAAAGAAAAGGAAAAAAACTTGAATACATGTGTAATCCTGACAGCAGACAAGATTCTAGAGTATTGTCATTTGCTGTCAACACTTCAAGTGTCTTCCCGGAGGCACCATGTGTGATGGACCAAGCACAGTTGAGCCCTGTCCCCACAGTGTCAGCTCTTGACTTGACTTGAAGGAGTTTCAACAAAGCAGAGGAAAGTTATGGACAAGGGTATCCAGAAAGGCCAGCTGCTCAGACGGGGAAATTAGCATGAGACAGAAAGAAACAAGAGTGAAGCCACATTAACTTCCTCACAGGGAAAATATATGAAGTTGCGTTGTGCTGTTTGAGGAGGACACAGATGCCTTGCTAAAAGTGAAGCCCAAGAGGTTCAAAGGGGAAAAGCGATCCTCAAAACTCAGCCAAGAGGAAAGCCACCACTGAGAAAAGCACACCATACGCAGGGCCTCAAGCTGTTGAGGAAGGTTCTAGAAGGTTTGCCACCCATGCTGTCTAGTGGAGAGAAACTGTCCTTAGGATATATTTGGCTTTCCCAGAACCACACACAACATCAATTCTGCAAAATTGCTCAGACGTCACCACTCCCCCTTCCTCTGTGGCAAGCATGGAGAGACGGAGAAAGGAAAGTCACTGCCCACAGATTGACTCACAGGGCTTCCATCATAAGCCCGGGGCTTACTTCCAATCACACACACACACACACACACACACACACACACACACACACACATGCACACACAGAGAGAGAGAGAGAGAGAGAGAGAGAGAGAGAGAGAGAGAAACAGAGAGAGAGAGAGAGAGAGAGAGAGAGAGAGAGAGCCAAAAAGTGATATTTATTTTCCTTTTGAAAAATGTAAACACATATGAGGAAAACAGAAATCCATAAGTGGCTATTTAATGTCTACAAATGCTACAAGCAAAGCCAGCCTAGAGTGTTTGCTGCATGATTTTGTTTTGTTGTGTTTTACTTTGCAGTGGTACTAAAGTGATGCACATTCAGAACAAAATTATTCTTCCAACTCTGATCTTCTCCTAGACTTGCTAGTAAGAGGCAAATAGCCACAGCTCCAAGCAAGCTTACGTTCCGCCTCACCTCTCCTTCCCCATGGCCCAGCAGAGCAACGCTGTGTGCCCGAGCCAAGCTGTGCTCAAGCATTTTGACTTACGAGAATTTTCAGCTTCTGACCTGTCGCACTATCACACAGTCCTGGACTTGCTTCTGCTCTACTTGCAGTGACCAGTCCCTTCATCACTCCCAACAGCCTCACGAGAGAGGGGCTCACACGCCACACCGTCTCCAGGGAGGAAGCCACAAAGAGAATAAGTGAAGCAGTTCTCTTTTCAGGCCCTCCCAAACGTGGCTCCTTCCCACTGCCTTCCCAGTAACGCACAGGGCTTTCCTCCTGACTATCAAGACTCAAATAGCAACAGGACACCAGATTGTATCTGGGTGGAACTCCTCATTAAAAAGACACAATCACTAGGGCTGAGAGACAGCAGTTAGGAGCACTTGCTACTCTTGAGAATTCCCAGCACCTGCAGGGCGGCTCGCAAGTCTGGAACTGTAGTTCCAGGAGATCTGGCGCCCTCTTCTGGTCTCCACATGCATAGGCACACATTTTGCAGATATACATACATGCAGACAAAAGATTGGTGCACATAAAATACAATTTTAAAATCTTTTCTGAAAAAAGACACACTATCTTCACTAATGACTACTTCTCAGCATCAGAGACTGAAACGCTGAATTGCTTTTAATTGAACAACTTTTCTATATCTAATTGGCCATGAATCTGTGTATGTATGCATGATCATGTGTGTGTGTGTGCACACATGTAATTATTTCCATTTCTATTTTCCCTACAACCCAGGCAATGATGGCTGCATATATGAACTTCTTCACAGCCATGCCCAACAATGTGAATTATCTTGTAAAATTGTGAGGTGTCTTCTCAGCTTCCTTTTCCTTTCCTTCCCAATCCACCACAAAAAGACAACAATTGGGCACATAGATGAGACAGAAAACATGTTCCCAGGAGAGGAAATGTCCCAAGAATGATTAGAATACAATAACACCAATGTCTGAAGAACCCTGCAAGGGACCTGCTCCTTTGTATGCTAACCTCAAAAATTAATTTATAAAAATGAAAATTTTAATTTAAAAACTTTAAAAAGCAAATAAGAGAAAGGTAGAGCGAACAGAGGGGAGACTGGGAGGATCGGCACCCTGGATCGGAGGAGGTTGCCCCAGCCACACTGGAGGAGGTGATCAGAAGCCAGCAGGCAGAGCCAGGGCTGAGCAGGGAAGATGTAGAAGCAATACCGTGCCAGGTGAAGCCTGGACCTCAGCCAACCATCCGTAAGTAGGGTTTAAAGATGTGTAAGGTATTGTATACGAGGCAACTCAGATGAATGGCAAAGGCAGTTAGAATCAGGGAGTGCTTGTCACCACACACACACACACACACACACACACACACACACACACACACACGCCATTCGTGGCCCTCTAAAGAGAGCTAGCAGGCTGACAGTTGCCCTAGGACACCGGCCACTGGCTCGGCAGTGTGAGGATGTGCCACAGTTCCAGGGAAATCCCCTAGCCATATGGTCACGCTTCCCCTTTTTGCTTCCTGCCTACTCCTGGCTGGATGGCAGCAGCCTGGCACACCTAGGTGGGATGCGGGGGCAAACCTTCCCCCTGGCCTCCGCCTTCCTGTGCTCTAAGAGCCCTTTCTCCTCTGCTTCCTTCTGGAGTGTCTCCTTTTGTCTCTGTCTCCCTAATGAGTCCTTAAACAAAAAGGATACAGAGTAAGGGGGATGAGAGGGTTGGATGTAGCATTGAGCACTGTAATAACTGGTAGCCCTGAAAATACCAGCAGCTATGGGGGATTCTCCTGTCAGATGGGCCTCAAGTAGAAACTTGGACCCACATTACTTCCTAATGATCATTCAGTGTGAGGAAAAGCTGTTAATTCATATGAAGGTTCTGAAAAATAGGGTATGTCTAGACCTATCTGAAAGCCTCGTTTAAGAGGATGGATGTACAAAGACATTGGGTCCCTCCTCAGGAGAAGGGAAAAGCTACAGAGCAGGAGTTTTAACAGCCTGTGCCCCCCCACCCCTGTGTGTGTGTGTGTGTGTGTGTGTGTGTGTGTGTGTTTACCAGGGTGGGGACCAGGAGAGTAAAAGTGAGTCAGAAGGCACACACAGGCGGCATTATCCTCTCTGGTGTCCCACACACCCTGGGGCGGCCCTGGCCTCACGGATCTGCAAACGCTGGTTTACCCACTTCATCCGGGGGAGGAGTCCTTCACCGGCAATACCCTTCAGAGGCCAAAAAAAGGGATGTTGTTAAATGTATCTGGAAACACAACAGGCCCAGTGTCGGGAGAGATGGGAGACTAAAAATACACTTACAGACTCCCAAACGATATTTTAGGGAGCAATCTAAAAATAGGTATCAGAATTTCTGAAACTCGTCGACTAAATTAAAAAACTGATATCCAGTTTGATCTGTCAATCTTATTTTGATGAATATACTTTAAGATACATATCTGCAAGCCAGGAATGATAGGGTGAGCCTTTAATCCCTGTACTTGGGAAGCAGAGGCAGGTGGATCTCTGTGAGTTCAAGGCCAACCTGGTCTGTAAAGCAAATTCCAAGAGAGCCAGGGCTGCACAGACAAACCTGTTTTGAAACCCACACCCACGCCCCCACCACCACTTCCCGCACACATGGGGCTGCAGAGATGGCTCAGCAGCTAGGCACACATGCTGCTTTTGCAGAGGACCTGAGTTTGGTTCCCAGCACCCACATTGCTGATCATAACCATCTACAACTGTAGCTCCAGGGAATCTGGTGTCCTCTTCTGGTCTCCATGGGCACCAGACCCTTATGCAACACACTTACATACATGCAGCCAAAACACTTATACACATAAAATAAAAATAAACTTATTTTTAAAAGCATTATTTTGGGGAGCTGGAGAGATGGCTCAGCGGTTAAGAGCACTGGCTGCTCTTCCAGAGGTCCTGTGTTTAATTCCTAGCAATCATACAGTGGCTCACAACCATCTACACTGAGATCTGATGCCCTCTTCTGGTGTGTCCGAAGACAGCTAAAGTGTACTCATACACACACACACACACACACACACACACA
>NC_034599.1:65201986-65204457 GCF_900095145.1 Mus pahari | reverse complement strand
ACACACACACACACACACACACACACACACACTATCGTGCACATCCATCTTGCCTGCTGCAGTATACACACACAGACTTGCTACAGTCCTCTACTGGGTCAATTCCCCCCTGTTTCTGGCAGTTGTGCGGAGTGCTGGTAGCTTACACTCAATGTCCCAGAAGTCTTTTCCTTTCTGTGGAGTCTCAAACGGGAAGCACCGCCCCCCTTAGTTGTAAGTGGGAGTTCTGTTCATCTCTCGATTCTCTGCAGTTCCCTTCAAGAATTGCCAGCCTGGCTCTGACCCATTTCTCTCTCAACCTCTATAAAAGAGAGGCTAGCTCCTGCCCTTCTGGCCCTCATCCAAAGTCTCATTTGACCTCCTCGCCCCTTATCTAGAACAGGCTTAAACTACCCCACATACCCTGGGTGCCCAGGACTTCAACTTCCCATAATGTAGCTCAGGAAGCCAGGGCTCCCTGAAGTCCCTCACCCAGGGAGTAAGCCCCAAGCTGAGAGGTTGTGGCTGGGGATCCCCTTAGGAGTGGGACAGGAAATCAGGGGACAGTCTATCCTTTCAAAGCTAGTCTAGACTCTGGAAGCTGTGTTTCACACAGCAGCCGCCTTGTGTCTCAGGAGCGAATCCCAGCAAGGTTTTCCTAGCTTGCTTCTGTCCTCTTCTAATCGCTTTCTCCTAGTTCTGGGCTTCATGCATGGATACATCTGTCTGTCTGTCTGTCTGTCTGTCTGTCTCTCTCTCTCTCTCTCTCTCTCTCACTCTGTGTGTGTGTGTGTGTGTGTGTGTGTGTGTGAGAGAGAGAGAGAGAGAGAGAGACAGACAGACAGACAGACAGACAGACAGACAGACAGACTGTGTGTCTGTGTTGGAATCACTGAGTCACACCATTCCCTGTTTGGATGTAATATTCTCTGGCAAGCTCCTTCCTATGCTTACTGTCTGTAAACTCCTGCCCCATCAGCCCAGGCTGCCCCTCTCTGGGAACCCCACCCCACCCCATGCGACAGCAGCATGGTGCCTGGCTACCAACAGTATCCTCCATACATCATCCATCCAAGCCTCAGTACAATGACTGATGCATTTGGGGGTGCTTCACACATACTTGTTGAATGAATGATATAGAATGTAATTATTATTATTATTATTATTATTATTATTATTATTATTATTATATGGGATAGCTCAATGTCATTCTATTTTAATATCTAATGTATAACTTGTTTAATTCTAACAATCTCATCAGGCAGGGAAGTGGCATACAGAAAGGTTAAGTTGCTCAGCAGCACACACACACACACACACACACACACACACACACACACACTGCTTTAAACCCAGGCCTTCTGCAGTCAGGGGTTCATACTTAAACACTGGGTCCTGCCTCTCATAACAAAGTAAGTGGCACCACAACCATGATCTTCCATGATCTTCCAGCCACTGCCTCACTGGCTATAAACTGTGTTCCTTCATTAGTATAAAAACGCCATGAAACATTTCTTCTTAGGGAGGGGCATGTACAATAAAGTATCCGTGCAAAGCCTCAAAACTTGGAACTCGGCCTCCCACAAGACCAAGCTTCAGTCTTCAGAGGACATCTGTCCCCTGAGGTGTCCCCAGCAGCCAGGATGCAGGTCAGTGTTTGACACATATGTGTCAACCAGTACAAGTCGAGTGACGACCAGTGAGACTGTATGCGTTGTTTCACACCAGTCATCCCAGGACTCAGGAGGCTGGGGCGGGAAGATCACTGCAAGTTTGAGGCCAACCTGGGCCACATTGTGAGACCCATCTCTTTGGCTCATCTTGGGACATCTTAGCTACATAATTACCACGCTGTGGCAGCTACTGGAAGGATGGAGGGGGACTCTGAGCCCAGAGGCTTCACGGAGAGGTTTCCAAAGTTGACCTACCTATCTCCAACCTCAGGAAGTCAACACTGAAGAAGCATTCCCCGTACAGACATCCCTTCTCTCTGGCTTTTGGAAGCACACAGCCAAGGCTGGCCTCAAATCTGCTATAGTGCCAAGGCTGCCCTTGAACTCCTGATCTTCCTGAGTTCAAGATTATAGGTATGCACCGCCACACCCAACGTGGCCATCCTTCTTAACTCTAACATCCACCTAAGGGTAATAGTAAGGGGTAATAGACTTTAGTTGGGGAAAGCACATTTCCAGCTACAGATCAAGGTGAACCCAGTGGCTGTATTCCGCTCACATGGCAAATATGTGTTCAAGTCCCACCTCTATCCTTTAATCAAACTAATGATGGACCAGTGGCAGGCTCTGTCTCCTTAGCTGTGGCTTAATGTGCCTCAGCTAGCCCTTTAAGAAAGCACCCCACCGTTCCTGCCTTCAAGGACAAAGGTCTCACATGAGTCAGGTGGGTGGAGCATGGCTGGACCAATCAGCAGGCTTGAACACACACACACACACACACACACACACACACACACACACACACACACACACACACAC
>NC_034599.1:65165363-65201841 GCF_900095145.1 Mus pahari | reverse complement strand
ACACACACACACACACACACACACACACACACACGTGTTGGGCACGGCCAGATCCACAAGTTTATTCTTCACCATGAATAAACTCTATACATATTCAAATGTGACTTGGGTGGGGCACCTCCTTGACAAGGCTGTCCCTAACAAGAGTCACAAAGCAAAGTCCACTTCACCCTACGTCCTAATCCTTGGTTAGAAATGGGTCGTCTCTGAGGCAAGCAGAGCTATGTCGGAAGTTTTCTCTAATTGACTGACGAGACCAAAGTCATCAGGCAGGCAAGCTGACTGGGACGACCAGCTCCTGTGGCTCTTGTTCATGCCACTGACTGAAACAGAAACAAAGCCAGCAGGTAACTGAATGATTTCTAGATGAACTCTGGACAAGCAGTTCCTAAAGGTAATGCTATTCTGAGAGAAAGGATCTATCTAGTGTGTTATCAACCTGACCAAAAGTCTCTCTGGGTTGGGGTTCAGTTGATCGAGTGTCTGTCTGTCTAGCATGCACACAGCCCTGGGTTTGACCCCAAGCACCACTTAAGCCAAGTGTGGTGGGGCATGGTGCATGGTCTGCAGTGTACTGGTACCTCCCTATACTTGGGAGGTGAAAGAAGGGGATCAGAAGTTCAAGGTCATCCTCAGCTACATAGCAACTCTGAGGCCAGCCTGGGTTATCTGGGTTATCTAAAGCTCTTGTAATCTCAGGATCTCTCTCTCTCTCTCTCTCTCTCTCTCTCTCTCTCTCTCTCTCTCTCTCTCTCTGTCTCCCTCCCCTCTTTTAGATCTTTTTAAAATATTATTTTATTTCTGTATATTATTTTATTTTTCTAAAAAATTAATTGCATGGGCATAGATCAATGAGGACTCAATGGGGTGGGGAGAAGAGCTTTTAGAAGTGTGGTGGGATTTTTTTTTCCTTGCCTATGCTTTGAATACACACACTCACACACACACACACACACACACACTCACACACACACACACACACACACACACACGGTCAGATACGTGTGTGTGGAGGTTGGTGTCACTGAGCACCTTATTCTTTGAGACAGGGTTATTCAGTAAACCTGGAGCTTGCAGAATGGTTAGACTACCAACAAGCAAGGCTCAGGGAATCCTTCTGCCTCCACTTCCCCAGTGCTGGGATTACAAGGTATGCACTGTACTGACTTTATGTGGATGCTAGATCTGAACTCAGGTTCTTGTGTCTTCATAGCGAGCAGTTTACCAACTGAGCCATCTCCTCTAACCACCTACAGTTTTTAAAAGCTAGCACAAAGCACTTCAAGAACACAAACCATGGGGTACCTGGGCCAAACTGGTACATCTACAACATGCCCAAGGCTCACAAAATGGCTTCTAAAGCGGGGCAGACTGCTGGTAAAAGCCAGCAGATCAGGATGCCCGCCACGATCGTGTTCTCTATACATGACAGGGAAGTTGCACCCATGAGTCTCAACAACAAGGTTACCGAAGAGGCGAGGAGAGATTTCACAAGACATCAGCCATAGACGGAGAGCTAATGGCAATCAAGGCTGCTGAAAGAGGGAGAACACATTTTCTCCAAAGACGAGTTCTCCACTGATGGGACCTCCAGTCCCAAGTGGTCAGACCAAAACACATACAGGCAACAATAAATGTACATTAAATGTATATTTAGTAGGTATGTGTGGATATCAGTGTGTGTGTGTGTGTGTGTGTGTGTGTGTAATTGAAGAAAACGTTTTGAATTTGGAGGGAGTGGGTAGGGTTATGGGAGGAACTGGGTTAAGGGGAGAGCGGGGAGAAGTGGTGTAAGTATAGTGCTCATGTATAAAATTCTCAAAAAAAAAAAAGTAATAAAAGGAAAAAAATGAATGGTAAAGTGTTGCTGTTGCTTTATCACGGGCCCCTTGGAGGTGCTGTGTCAGGATGTGCTAACTGGAGCAAGGGTCTCAGAGATCAACAGCCTCTGGGGCTGAAGGAAGCTTTGTGGCGGCGGTGCACTGTTATGACACGCTTGCTATGGTATAGTAAGGCCAGGAGAAGAGCTGTGCTGAACGACAAGGCTATCCTGGCACCACTAACTCACGAGTGCCACACCAAACCCAGCAGCAAGCAATCCCTGTTTCTGACAGGAATGCAGAGAGCTCCTCGGGTCGCCTGACCTCTGCTCAGGTAAATACATTCCTTAAGGGAAACAGAACCATAAAGGCCTCATTCTCAGAGCCCTTCAGGTGTACTAGGGGAAAGTGTTTACCAGATCTGAGAGATTCTGGACTAGAGTGGTGAAGGCTGACAGGACAGCGGAGATGCAGGGAGCCACCAGATTAGCCATGAAATCAATGGTTCAGATTAGTGCTATCGGGAGCCACAGGCAAGCCCTTTTCTCTCCCCTCATTACCTGATGGGAGGGTTCAGGACCTTTCCTGCCTTTCCACTCATGATTCACACCCTAGACTTAAGGAATGGAACAAACATGGGCTTGGGGCTCAAGGAATTCTGAAGAGGTATTAGGGGGGAGTGGGGCAAGAAATGTCAAAAATTTGCCTGATGGAATTAAAGGCCCCAGTGTACTACCAGAAGGCAGATGGCTATCTTCTGATGCCCCTGTTAAGGCCTATCTCTCAGAAGCTACACCCATGTTGCAAGCCCAGTGTGCAAGAGGCAGTGTGGTGTGGCCTGAGCTTGGAGAGGGTTGCAGGGCCTGTAGAGCAACAAGCAAAGGCCTGTCCGTCCTTGACGGACTTTGAAGGGGCTCTTGCTAGGTACGCACCACGCCCCAATTCGGTGTCTAGAGCGCTAACCACTGCAGGGCAGAGCCACAGACACACCTCCCAATTCAGTAAGCAAGTTCTGCTAGTGGCTTTACAAGAACAAGGATTTGGATGATCCAACCCGGTGAGCTGATCCTGAATTCTGAGTGAGCTACTAATCGCAGTGTGATGCTGCGGTGGCCACACACAGGCACAGAGGTTTACGCGTAGGCAACTACACATGTCTCCAGACCCAAACTGGAAAGGAAGGTAGGAACTGTTAGGCAGAGAAGAAACACCTTCTTCCAGAAAGCAGTGTTCTAACTGCAGAGGCCAGAGCAGCCTTACAACTAAACACTGAAGAAAGCCAAAGGTTTCAAGATCTACAGTAAAAAAAAAAAAAAAAAAAAAAAACAGCCCCAGGCAGGTTACATAATCTCTCCACCTTACAGACTCTGTGCCTGGTTTCTTTCTGTCATGCTGGGGATTGAACCCCGGGGCTTCAGGGATGCTAAGCCTGCCTTCTCAGAACCCAATTAAACCAGCAGCCTGGGGGGCGGAACACTGTGTGCAGCACTATGCAGATGCATACTCGATTTGTGTGTGCAGGTGCTCCCAAAGGCCAGAGGGCAGCCTCTTGTGACGTCCATCGGGCACCATTTGCTTTGTTTTTTTTTTTTTTTTTTGAAGCAGCGTCTCTGTCACTGAAGCCAGAACCTCATGATGAGGTTAGAAGACAGGGCAAGCAAGCCCCAGGGATCCTTCTGTCCTGCCTCATTGTTACTGAGATCACAATTGTGTCCCACATTCCTGTTTTTTCATGTAGGTGATAAGGATCAAACAGAGTTTCTCATGCTTGCCTGGCCCACTAAGCCATCCTCAGAGGCTCCCCAAATATTTACATATTTGTATTCACTACCCTACAATTTTGACTCTATTTAGAAAGTGCCTTCTCCACCAGCTTCTCCATCCAGTCCAAAGCTCTTCACAAACCAGGAATCTGGAGCCACCGAGGTGATCCATCAGATCCATAGAACCATTTCTGGAGGAACTAGGACCAGAGTTTGGGTCTTCCAACCTTCAACCCATCCCTGGGTGGCTCTCCATTCTCAAGTCTTCCCTAACAAACCTGTGGTAAGGGTGGCTCTTAAGATTCTAATATTGGGGCTGGAGAGATGGCTCAGTGGTTAAGAGCACTGACTGCTCTTCTGAAAGTCCTGAGTTCAAATACCAGCAACAACCATCCATGAGTTCTGATGCCCTCTTCTGGGTTGTCTGAAAACAGCTATAGTGTACTTAAATATAATAAATAAATAAATAAATAAATAAATCTTTTAAAAGATATTTTAATTTTGATTTTCTAATTATCCCAAAGGTCCTAGAGAAAAGAAGATACTATTTTGGATGTTTATGCACAACTGAGTCTATGTGGTTAAACATGTTTAGCCTCTCTAATGATAAACATTAGTATTCATTTGTGTGCATATTTGCATATGCCACACATGTGTGTGGAGGTCAGAGGACAGCTGTGAGAATCTGTTCTCTCCTGGGATTCCGACCAGGTTCCTCAAGCTGGGCAGTAAGTGTCTTTTCCTGCCGAGCCATCTCGCTGGCCCACTACTTGTGAATCCCTGGCAGGCACTCACACGGAGTGAGAACCTGAGACCCATCCATATGGGAAGATGGGAGGAGCTGAATTTCTTCCGAGTTTATTTGTTGAGGCAAGTTCTCATAGTCGCCCTGAATAGAAACGGTTTGGAACTTTCTACGTAGACCAGACTGCTCTTGAACTCACAGAGGTCTGCCTCTGCCTCCTGGGTGATGGGATTACAGGCAGGACCCCCACAGACAGCCTCTCCTTATGTTTTTTTTTTTTTTTTAAAGAATATCATGAAATGTCACCCACATAAACAGCACATCTTGACCACCTTCACCCCAGCTCCTCCCTCTACCTTCTTCCTGGTTTCTTTTTTTTTTTTTCTTTTTCTTTTTCTTTTTTGGTTTTTCGAAACAGGGTTTCTCCATATAGCCCTGGCTGTCCTGGATCTCACTTTGTAGACCAGGCTGGCCTCGAACTCAGAAATCCACCTGCCTCTGCCTCCCGAGTGCTGGAATTAAAGGTGTGCGCCACCACGCCCGGCCTTCCTGGTTTCTTAATGTGAAGATAGACAGAACCTATCCTAATATAGCCTTTCAGTGGTGATCCCACACACAGCCTCATTTTGGGGAACACTATCCTGGTTACTTCAGCCTCCACAGGGCTCTGTTTATGAGCTGGAGGTGGGCTGGGAAGGCATTGCCTTAAAAACAAGGGAAAAAATCGGCAATAACATGGGTAAAAAGGACAAGTAGGAGATCAAAATGAGCCCTCTGGCTATGGGATTTCACAATGATTCTTCTGATAATTCGCCTTCTTCTCCGGGAATCAGTAAAACTGAGAATGAAACGAGAGCCGTCCGTATCTGATAGGGTCGCAGGGCACGGATGAATCACACCAAGACACTGTCACAGCTGTGTAGAAATCTCCACGTAAGCAAACTTCTGGTGATGCTACTTCTTACTGTCTTCTGTGACACACCAAGGTGACCCGTGTCACTTCCGGTGTGCAACTTCTGGTGAGCCCCATCCATGGACTGAGAGCTACATTAGGGGGGTTTGGTACCCTATCTTTATTTATTAAAGATTAATGTGGGGGCAGAGAGGAAGAGGGAAGGAAAGGGAAGGAAGGAGAAAGGGAGGGACAGAGGGAGAGAGAGAACTTGCCTTTAGGCGCCATATTGGTGAAATAGAGGAAGAATTACCTTGGCTGTGAAACAGATCTTGCCACTCTATGAACAAAGGGACATTTCCAACACATCCTGACAGATCTCCAGCGATTAACAGTCACTGGGAACTCTATGGCCAGAACTCGGGAGCTGTTCCTTCCTGTGACACAGGTCTCGGTCTTGTCTCCTGTTCTGATCTTCAGGCTTCTCACCCAAATTTTATGCATATGTGTGTGGGGGTGGGAGGGGGGGTAGATAGATTTTTGACTTCTTTTGGTTTTGAAGCAAGGTACCTTAACCCCACTAGAGAATTCAAATATATAAAAAGAAATTCACACCCAGATAAAACAGACATCAGAGAATACCAATTGCCAAAGTAGTCAGCTAGGAATTTGCTGAAGGAAATGTGTGTGTGTGTGGGGGGGGAGTATGTAGACATGCTCACATACATGTGTACATGCATGTAGACATCAGCGGCCAACCATGGGTGTCGGTCAAGGAATGGCCGAGATCCAGTGTCTGCCTCTCCAGAGCTGGGATTACAAGTGGTTGCCAACCCCAAGCTTTCGACTTGAGTTCTGCAAGTCCTCATGCTTGCAAGGGAAGCATTACCCACTGAGCCATCTCTGCAGCCTCTAAAGCAAAACCATGTGTGCTGTCTCCAAAGTCAAGCCGCCCACTGCTCTCCAAACCTGGCCTCACTTGTTCTGATCATGCGTGATACCATAGTGCAGAGCTCGACACCTGCTCTCTCCCCGTTAGGTGGGAAAGAGCGTGTCACCGCTTTTGTGCAGATGGCACCGCTCCACTCTGAGTTGGACAGTGAAAAACAGAAGTTTTTCAGAGTTTGACAGCGAAAAACAGAAGGCACCATGACAGGTCCCAGGAAGTTGTGCTTAGAAATGGCCAGCCAGACCACACGGCCATTCACAAACGCATTGGTATAGTTTCTGCCTCGCAGAAAGGTACTGAAAATATTGGTACTGTATATTCTGTCTCCATGTGTGCAAATGTCCCCCAAATACCAGGAAATACGCAACCTTCTCCCTGGCCTGTGACCCTTTTCCTTCCTGGGAGTTGGGCCAAAGCACAGGATTACTTATTAATCAAATGTCCCACACCCCGAGACTGCACGGGAGCCTAAGGGAAAAGCCTTCAGGCTTTTGTTTGGTGGAGACTAGCTAGCTGTGTGTGCAAACCTGAAGTAGCCACTCACTTTGCACTGAGAAAGAAAATTCGTCTCAACTTATTGTTTTTAAAGTCCACGCAGCGAGAAGGAGAACAAAGGTTAGAAAAGAACGAAATAGCTGGAGATGCTGAGAAAGATAAAAGGCGAGTGATTTAAATTAAACATGAGGAAAACATTAAGAAAGCAAGGAAATAAAACAACCAGAGATCTAAACACACAACAAAGAAAAGATGTTTGATCCCAGAGTGAGTCATGTGGATAAATAAAATAAAGTTCTGTACATGTTCTGGAGGGGAAAAAAAAAAAACAAAAAACAAAAAACAAAAAAACAAAAAAAAAAACAGGGAGAAATGGTTCCTTCCAGTCTCCATTGTGAGCCAACCACAGCTCGTTTTGCTTGGTATAGTAACAAGTGGTAAATTCAGCTTTTAAAATGTCTACCTACCATTCCATCTCTTAGAGCGGGTATGGTGGCTTACATCTGTAACCCCTGGATTTGGAGGCTGAGTCAGAAGGCTGGAGAGTTCAAGCCCGGCTGGATTAGAGAGACAAAGAAGGGATGGGGAGGAGGGTGGAGACCTTCAGAGATGGCTGGGAGGGGTGTAGGGAGAGCAGGGGCTCAGGCCGGAGTACAAGTGAGGGGCTGGAAAGACGACTCAGCAATTAAGAGCACTTGTTGCTCTTGCGAGCCCAGGTTCAGTTCTCAGCACCCACATGGCGGCTCACAACCACCCATAAGTCCAGTTCCAAGGAACCTGATGCTGTCTATCTTCTGATCTCTGTAGGTACCAGGCGTGCATGTGGTAGACAAACATGCATGCAAGCAAAACACTCCTGTGCATACAAGAAAATAAATCTAAAAAAAAAAAAAAAAAAAAGAATCTAGTTTATGCGTGTGTTCAAATGATGGCCAGAGGACAATGTTGGGTGTCATTCTCAGGAGGCTGCTGTCTGCTTGTGACACAGGGTCTCTCATGGGCCTGAAGCTCACTAATGAGGCTAGACTGGCTGGCCACTTGGTCAGTGCTGAATACAAAAAGTGTGCCTACACACCCAGCTTTTTATGTGGGTGCTGGGGATCGAACTTGAGTCCTCCTGTTTACAAGGCAAATAGGTCACTGACTGAGCCATCTCCCCAGACTCTATATTTTATGTCAAAATGTTGGTTTTTAAGAGTGATTTGAATACCTTTAAATATACCCGATTGATGTTTGCTTGCCTCCAAGTGAAAGTCTGTTTTGGTCTGTTTTGGTTTGGTTTGGTTTGGTTTGGTTTGGTTTGGTTTGGTTTGGTTTGGTTTGGTTTGGTTTGATGGGGAGGTCTGGTTTGTTTTTTAAGGCAGGGTCTCTTGACAGTAGCTGAGTGAGGATGGCTTTCAACTCTTGCCTCTTCTGCCTCCACCTCCCAAGTGCAGGAATTACAGGCACCACCATGCCCAGTTAAGCCAAAGTTTAATCACCCTTTCTCGAGTGCTTCTGAGAGCTGGCTGTGGGCTTGCACGCCAACGCATCTGGTGCTGCTAGTTAAATGTCTGTGGAGGGACGCTGCCAGGCCAGCAGGTAGGTATGCTGTGAAATCAACAAGTGTGTCGCCAGAGGAACACAACGAATGCTGGATGGACACAGGAATGCTACAGGTGGCAGAGGGACCCGAAAACAATGTGCAGTTCCTTTCTATTCTGTGCCGCCCCATTGTGTTTTGAATAGACTGAATCACTGCCTAGCTCTCAAAGGCCCCATTGTAAGGGCTGAGCTCTCCCTGGGCACAGTGGAGGTCCTGTAGCAACCCTCCCATGGGCACCGGGGTGGGATTCCTTATCTCCACACCCCCACTATCCACGGCCCACATCATTCACACAAACTGCCAAAGAAAAGGCAGACTTTCTAGGACTCTGGGCGCTTAAAGAGAGAACTTGGACAGAGTGTCTGGGTAGAAGGCAGTAGGGAAAGGGGGATGGCAAAGAGGAGGGCTCCCACCAGCAGCTTGGAAAGGGGGTGTTCTGGGGTTGAACGGCAAGGGTTTAATGGGAGAAAAAAATCAGGATTCATCCCACACCCCCCTTTATTTTTCCACGAAAAAGAAAAAAAGAAAACAAAAAAGCAGACAGCATTCACCCCACTCCACCAGCTGGAAGGCATACAAGGCTAGCAGTGTGAACGACCGCTCCACTCCCACTCACTGGGAGGCACTGGGAGAAGCCTCAGTTGATAAGGCACCTCTAAGCATAAGGATCTGAGTTCAGATCCCTTGACCCCATATAAAAAGCTAGGAATGGTGTCATTCCAGTGATGGGAGATGCCACGGAGCAGTTAGCTTGGCCTATTCAAAGAAGCACCAGGGCAATACGACAATCCTGCCTGAGACTATAAGTGAAGGTGCCCGAGGACAGACTGACATCTGAGGTTGTCCTCTGACCTCCACATGAGTACTGTACATGTGCAGCCCTCCCCCACCGTCATATGATAGACAGACAGACAGACAGACACACACACACACACACACACACACACACACACACAGAGAGAGAGAGAGGAATTTACCACAGCCAGCACTGTGCTGAGCACTTTAGACATGGGAGCTCACTCAATTGTCTCAACAAAGCTGTAAGGTTGGCATTATCCATCTGCACCTAAGGTGCTAAGCCATAGCAACCATGCCTCAGGTCAGCAGTGTGTAAGCAAACTTTCTCCACTCCTCTCCCCAGCTATTCCGTTGCACATTTTTCATGAGGCATTGGATGCTCTGAGCTACATTACAGCCTAGGAGCAAGGAGTGTCCAGGACATCTAGCAGAGCATTCTCTACGGACGTCAAAGATGCTTTTTTCCCATACGCCTAGGAGTGAGTGTATAGAATAGGAAGGAAATGGAAGCCAAGGATGTGTGCTGGGAGTGTAGCTCTGTGGGTGGCATGCACAAAGTCCCAGCACCCGGCATGATAGCGCATACCTGTAATCTTAGTACTGGAGAAGCAGAGGAAGGGGCATCAAAAGTTCAAAGTCATCCCCAGTTACACAGTAATTTAGAAGCCAATCAGAGATAAATGAGGCCCCATCTTAAAGAAGGATCTAGGAGGGGCTGGAGAGATGGCTCAGTGGTACTGAGTACTGACTGCTTTTCCAGAGGTCCTGAGTTTAATTCCCAGAAACCACGTGGTGGCTCACAACCATCTGTAATGGGATCTGATGCTCTCCTCTGGTGTGTCTGAAGTCAGCTACAGTGTACTCCCATACATAATTCTTTTTTTTTTTTTTTTTGGTTTTTCGAGACAGGGTTTCTCTGTATAGCCCTGGCTGTCCTGGAACTCACGCTGTAAACCAGGCTGGCCTCAAACTCAGAAATCCACCTGCCTCTGCCTCCCGAGAGCTGGGATTAAAGGTGTGCGCCACCACGCCCGGCTACATAATTCTTTTTTAAAAAATAATTAATCAAATTAAAATTAAAAAGGCAAGTCAAACTGATTTGCTTATTCGTTCCTGTGTTCATTTATTGGTTCATTCAGGCACCATATCAAGAGCTAGGCACTGTTCTAGGTCCTGAGTAACGGACACAGACCATGTCTGGAGGGCTCCTGCTTTCATGGAGTTGCGTTCCCCTTGACATTGGAGAAAATAAACAGAAAAACTAAAGCACATCATAATAGATACTGACAAACACTATGGAGAAAGGATAGGATTGATGGAGTTGGAGGTTAAGGATTCTCTGAAGAACTGATTTTAGCAGTGCCACGATCAAACCAACAGTGAGAAGGACTCCAGGGGACAAAGAAAGCCACAGGGAGCAGCAAGATTGGGGGGGGGGGGGGGGGGAGCACTTCTCCTGAGGCCGCAACTAGGAAAAGGGCAGCTTGGCCAAGCCAGTGCAGTCCGGTCTCTCAGCACGCCTACCCTGGAGCGCTGTAAATGCCCAGGTCAGAGATTCAAGTGTTAAATGTTTACCACCAAATCCTGAGCAGGGCAAAGTCAACACAATCATGTTCCCTTAACCACATGACCAAAATGGGCCACACCCACTCCAACCCCAGAATGCCAGGCTAGACCTTCAGAATGACAAACTCTGGTCAGTGAACTTTCTCTGGTTCTAGGCCTACCAAGTAAAGTGCTTGGCTTATGACCGTGAGGACCGGAGTTCAATGCCTAGAGCCTGATGGATCAAGGTCTGGTCTACAGAGCAAGTTCCAAGACAGCTAGGGCTACACAGAGAAACCTTGCCTCAGAAAACCACAAAAAGAAAAAAAAATGATGTCGAATGGGGAAAAAAAATATAAAATAAGCCTGAAAACCAGCAGGTGATAAAGGAGATGGAAAGCAGATTGAGTACAAAAGCTGATACCAGATTTCCAGCAGGAATACCTCCTTCCCACACAGAGCACAGACTACTCAGTGCTGACACTGAAAGTCTGTAGTAACATGCAAACGATATGAACTATTCAGCCTCTAACGCCAACTCAGTCACATCACAGAGAATTCCAAGCAGGCATAGAAAGCCCTCAGCAGTTATTGCATCTGGGCCAGCAAGATGGCTCAGTGGGCAAAGGCACTTGCCGTCTAGCCTGAGTTCCATTACTGGAACCAAATGATGGAACAAGAGAACCGACCCCTCCAGGTTGTCCTTTGACCTCTGCACATGCTCTGTAGCATGTGAACCACCTGTCCCTCCCTTCTTAAAAGGAATACAATAAATGTATTTTTTTGTTGTTGTTGTTGTTTTGGTTTTTCGAGATAGGGTTTCTCTGTATAGCCCTGGCTGTCCTGGAACTCACTTTGTAGACCAGGCCGGCCTCGAACTCAGAAATCCACCTGCCTCTGCCTCCCGAGTGCTGGGATTAAAGGCGTGAGCCACCACGCCCGGCTTAATAAATGTAATTTTTAAAAAGAAGAATCACTGGGTGGTAGCAGCACAGCCCTTTAATCCTAGCATTTGAGAGGCAGAGGCAGGCAGATCTCTAAATTCAAGGCCAGCCTGGTCTACAGAGTGAGTTCCAGAACAGCCAGGGCTACATCGAGAATCCCTGTCTTGAAACAATAGATAAATAGTAAATAAATAGAAAAAGAAGAAGGAGGAGGGAGAGGAGGAGAAGAAGGGAGAGGAGGAAGAGGAGTGGGGTAAATCAGAAGCAGGAGGAGAAATCATGTTTGCATCTGACTAAGCAGAAGTCTGACCTGTCTACAGAGCCTCAGACCACCAATTCTTTTCATTGGTCAATCATGCATCAGCTAATTATATACAGATTTTTATCAGTTGCCCCTGATTATGTCAAACTGACAACCATAATGACATTTGAGATGCATGGATTCTATAGAATGACCCAGCCTCTTGGGAGTCACTCAGATGTTTGCATCTGCTGCATCAAATGCAGGTGCCTCGCCCTATCTGAATGGAATGAATTTGTACCCGGTGTCCATTAAACCTTCCCCTCCCTGCAATCTCCCTGCTTCTTGTTCCAAATATGAAAAGCATATGAACAGAGTGGTGATGCTTGTTGCCTAACTGCCCTACCGAAACACTTGCTAGCTGAACTTGGAAATTAATTCCTTTGGCTAATAAAGTGCACCTATCCTGGGAGTGCTAGTCTGGTTTGCCTCTCCATTTCACTTTTCAAATTCAGGGAGGCATGTGGACTTTCTAAGATCCCTATGCCCTTCTGTCTTGCCTACCCGCCCCCCCCATACAGCAGTGTCTCAGCCTCTAGGGAAAGATGTTCTTTATGATTAGGCAGTGAAATTCCCATGCAAAGCCCAGCTCCCTCACCAGCACCCCAGGTTCTTGCCACTAGCCTAGCTGATAGTCTCTGGTCATAATACTGCTACCCAGAGCCAATGTTCTGTGTCTATATCTAGTCTGTGAGGACCTAAGGCGCATGCTGCCTCTTCACCAGCCACAAACTCCAAGGAATCTTCTCCTTTCTATTCCTACATCATACTCAGTTTATTTATACCTCTTCTCTCTATAATCGGAAGTCATTCTGGGGCTGAATCTGCCTCAACCCTGTGCCTGGCTTATTCTAACAAAGAGCCAAGCACATAAACAGCTTTGTAAATGTGTGTCCAATGAATTCATGATTGAAAAAAAAAAATCACTAAGGTTGAATCATCCCAGTGGGTTGCTGGGGGATCCGATTTGAGTTTAAGATCCCAAATAAGTTTAATCACCGAATAGGGAGAAAGGTTAAAAACAGATACCACTGAGAGGGCAAGAATGAGAGGGAGGTTCAGAAAAGAAACAAATAATTATCTCACTTGCGTTTGACTGAACCTGTCTTCTGAGAACCCCTAAACAGAACAGCTAGGCTAGAAGATGGGGTTTGTGTGAAAGAGATTAGAGTTGGGGTTAAATAGGAAAAATAGAAGCCATCAAGGAGGGCCAGGAAGGCTGGACTGAATGCTTGGCACAGGAGACAGGAAGCAGGCGGCCGAGATGGAATCTCCATCAGAGGGTGCAGTCCAGGTCACACAGAAAAACCACCCTCCTTCCCAAGGAAAGAAAGGCTCAAGCCACTGTCGGCAGAGTCTCACTCAGCGAGCAACCCACCACGCCGCCCTGCATGGTGTTGTCACCGGCTTTGGGGGATGTACCTCTGTTTAGCTGCCTAGCCTGATAATAGCCATGTTGCTTACTGCGGGGTTATTATTAGGCTGGGCTGTAAGTCTCTGTGTGTGCTCAACCTCGCCTACCAGAAAACAAGAGAGGGCAGGAGGAGGGGACCCAAACTAGCAGAGCTGCTAAGGCTGGGTTTTTTTCATCCCAGAGCCTGGGAGAAAACAAACAGCACTGTAAGATCCCAATTTCTAAACACACTTAAAGGTAGCAATTCCAGGCTAAATGCCCCCCGGGCTTGGTAATGCTCCACCCTAGTGAAAGGGCAAAATTATTAAGGCAGAGCGAGGCCAGAGGCATCCCGCTGTGGATGAAGGGCCCATGCCAGCCTCTAAGTAAAATGAGGGATTACAGTAATTCAGCCCAAAGCGATTTCCCGTTTTAACTGCTGTTTCCTGTTTTCCACACTGGGCCTCACAAGGATCTTTAGAACCGAATGCAGGGTTCCCAGGCTGTCCCCTTCACTAGGGGACATTCTTCGCCGTTCACTCATCACTGTGTTCAACATGGCAAGTGGACTGTTTTCCTACTGACCTCAATGTGCGGCCACCATAACTGCTGTGGAGAGGATTCTTGGCTCTGCGGGTCAGAGTTGAGCCAGTCTCTGGCACCATGCACTTCTCTCCCTGGACCCAACTGCCCTCCAAATGGGTCAGCAACCACCAGCTGGGGTGGCTGGACTTGGCAGGAGGGGTGCAGGACAACAAGGGAATGGAGATCTCTTCTCTCTGTTTGGTTGTGGATGGATGCATCCCCAGGACAGTGAAGATAGCTGGCCAGTCCTCCCTCCCTCCCTCCTTCCCCAGCCCCCTTGTTGGTTTTTATAGGCAGGATAAAGAAGGTATGGGGGTTTTGTTTTGATATAGTTTCTAGCTACAAAAAGTTACTATATATATATATATATATATATATATATATATATATATATATATAAACTCCTTACACTCCATCCATTTGCAACCCTTGCTTTCTTCTTCCCACCCTCTGCCAGGATTCCTCCAGAAGCATTTAGGAAGAGGACCCGGACCCAGAAAGATGGCTTAACCGTTAAAGGCTAAGCTCCCAGCTCAAAAATATAAAAAGAGGACAGATACATTATGACCCCTGTTCCTTACCTACAATATATATTTCTTAAAGAGGATGTTTTCTTATAGCTGAAGGTCAGGAAGAAACACAGATGCAATTTCTTTTGTGCCTCTCCAGAGATACTAACGGTGTCTCTGGCAGCCATCTTTCTGCCCCTAGTTCCGGATTAGTACATTTGGTTGTCAGGCCTCTTTCATCTCCTTTCATTTGTAACAGCTTTCCTTTGTCTTTTATGATTGTTGACTTTTTTAAAAGAATTCAAGCCAATTATTTTAGAGAATTCCCCTCCCTGTTTGGTTTGTCTGATGTTTGCTCATAATTAGATTCCGTTCTTGTGATTTGGGCTGGAATTCTAGACAAGCAAGTGGGTGTCCTTCTCAGGGCATCATGTAACATTAGGGGGTACTAACTGTTCATTCTATGAACCTGTCTATGTCTAAGCCTGTTTTCTTGAGAAATGATTTAGAACTTTTTTTTTAGTTGTCACTGACAAGTGACGTGTGGGGAGATGCTTGGAGGCTACATAAATTTCCTATACTTTAAAGGTTTACTGGCTTTTGATAAGATTAAAACTTAAAACCAGTTGGTTGCCATTTTGGAGAAATGTATTCCTCCTAGGCCCAGAATTTTGCAGACAGACAAGGGCTAAGTACCATCTATCTGGGCTTCCCAGTGCCATGGTGGTGATGTCCTCACAGACTGCTGGGTCCCAGGGAGGGCAAGGATGCTGGACAGAGAGATATGCTGTTCATCTGCAAGGCTGTCTTCCGCCTCCACAGGGCGGGAACAAGATGCTTTAGAAGCTGAAAACCAGAGCTATGACTCAAGCTGTGTCTTAATGCCAACCAGCACTGTCTAAAGACTGAGGAAATCAGCTCAGACGATATGCAAAGCTATTACATGCTTGGCAGTAGATAGCCAGTCATTCAAGAATGGGCCTGGAAGTCCACCCTTCCTCCACGCTGTTCCTCTATGCCTCAGCTACCAAGCCTTTCAACAACTACCTATTTAAAATGTGGAGGTGGAAGAAGGCTTTTGGGACTGGATTGTTTAAAGTCACGAGAGGATCAGGGGATGTGAATAAAGCAAGAGCCAACAAGGGGGCCAACACCTGTCCCTAAGCCATACTAGAAAGTTCTCTCCCCCAGGTGTGTATGCCAGCTATTCAAGCTCCCATAGGGAACTGCTCTTCCAAATTCCTCAGGACTCAAACACAAACAGCAATGGCAAGGCAGCATTCTTTAATGTGCATGCTCTTTGAATCTTTCCCATTAACCACAGCCTGGTTTTCTTACCCATTCACTAACCCAATTCTTTAACCCAGGCATCAAACTTGTGCTGGATACTGTAATAGGCCCTGGGGATATAAGGTTTTGGTTGTGTGTGTGTGTGTGTGTGTGTGTGTGTGTGTGTGTGTTTGACACAGAGGTTCACAAATTAATTACTTAAATCCGAATTTACAGTCCCATTGTGGTTTGTTAACATGAGATTCAATTCTTTCACAATATAAAAACACAAGAAGCTAGTGACTTAGCCAGGAAAGAGAATACAGACGTAATTCACACCAAGCTGTGAAATATTACTCCGGGTTGCCAGGTAAGCTGAGAAGCTGCAAGTCTACACATACACTCACACATCAGTGATCTTCCCTAACCTGATGACCCTGTTTAGAGAGCGCTCTCCCTAATTTCTGTGCCTTTTTTCTTCATTCATTCCACTTAAATCAAACTGACTAAATTTTCTCTAACAAACTTTTTTTTCTTACTGTTTTCTTTCAAAACTTCAATGCCCAGCTGCAAAATGATGACATTTGATGTGAGATATAACATCTTCCTTTGACCACAAGGGGTTTTAAATATCCTGCCTGGAACCTGGAAAGCTGTAATGTAACATAAGAGCTTCGTAGGGAGCACTAAAACTGCAGTTTTCTAGAGACCAATTAGCCACGTGGTAAGGAAGGCGTCATCAGGAAAGGCGGCCAGTGTTAAATATCCTGGCCTCTTCAGTCCTCCTGAATGCCTTCTAGGCAAATCAACCGGTGTGTCCGGCTGATCCAGTCCCTGGACAAAGGCTGTGGGTGGAGAGGGGTTTCCTGTTCCCTAGACACTGCCTGCCTGGTGCTCACTGAAGGCCACAGATGCCTAATCCAACAAGGATCCTACCACAGACTCAGAACCATCCACACTCATCACCAACTTCTCCGGCGCCCATCCATCCTTCCCCTTCCCCACTTCCCTAGCCTGCTCCCACACTCTCGGGTTTAGTCATAAGAGGAAGTGGCTCTGAAGTCCCCATGTTGTCACACTTTGAAACCTGGAAGTGGCCCAAATGCTAGAATGGGGAGTTGAAGGAAGCCGGTCGACCATGAGCTGCTCTGCTAAGGTGAAACACCTGAGTCCACCTTCCAGCCAGCAGTCTTCCAATGTTTTAATTTTAAAAGAAACTCCCAGGTGGCTCCGAGGTTAGGAGCACTTGCTGCTCTTCCCAAAGGACTTGAGTTTGGTTCTTAGCATCCATGTTGGATGGCTCCTGGACCAGCTCCGGGGATCCGACACCTTCTGGCTTTCAAGGGCCCCTGCAATAATGTGTCAGGCCCGTGAGTGTGTGCATACTCGCACACATATATGAGTAAATAAGAATAAATTGCTAAAACTAAAAACCCAGAAATTTCCAAATTTCCCATCTCAATCTGGAAAACGGGTTTTGAAGAATTCTGGCAGACATTCCTAAGAGGCTCGTGGGTCATCTCTAAGAAGGTACCTACATAAGAAGGTCAGCTTCAGGAGAGAATCGGCTTCTTTGGGGGAAGGAGTTATCTATTTTTTTTTTTTCTTATCAAATTTTAGCAGGGCCAGCCTGTAAACCCTCAGGATTTTAATCTTAAATTCTTCCTTAGCTAACTGCACACGAGCTCATGTTTGCTTAGCCTAGAAGTATCTATCCTCTCGGGTGGATGAGGCAGGGCGAGATTCAGACACTGACATTTTTATCTACATCTAAGCACCTGTAAATAGATTGACTGTAATACAGCAATTTATGGCCACCAGTTAACTCTCTGAGATCTGCCTGCCCGGGAAATGTCACCCCAGCCTTCCGGGAGCAGGTAGTTATCACCCTGTTCCTGGCAGTACTGAAAGCTAGCCTTCTTCGAGAAGACCTTCGTCCCTGCTTGGCTTAGCATGTATCTCGTCCCTGGAAGCTCTAGGTGAGAGGGTTCGTGCGGCGCCTCCTCCCTGGACCCCTGGGCTGCGACGGGTAATTAAGAAGGCTTCTCTAGGGTGCTGGGGATTACATCAGGGACAGACACTTTCCTTGGGTACTTGAAGCAGCTTTGTTTTGGCTAAATTCCCAATTCCTCCAAGACCTGGCAAAGAGAAGAGGCTTAAACTAGAGCCTGGATGTGACCTTGAACTTGCACTTCTGCCCCTTCCCAGGTGGGTGGCTAGAGGAGTTACTGCTGGGGGGGCAGTCCCTTTCCTTCTCCCCGGAACACTAGAGTGAAGACGGTTGGGGATGGCCAGGGCTGCTCAATGCCTTGGTTCTAGAGTTTCCCCCTTCAGAACACTGAAGCGCAATAGAACCTTCATAGGGGCTGTTGGGGGAAACGGCTCCCTTCTAGTTAGATGATACAAAATGAATCAACAGTGACATTTGCTTCCATCCAGATGGATGTGACCCTGGATTTTAGAGCAATTTTCTGGTAGGTTCTGCTGAGACTGCCCTCGGCAGCTTCCTTAGCAGATACAGCCAAGGATCAGCTGCTAGGCTCCCAACACTCCCAAAGCTTAGAAATACGTGTCGGGGCTGGCAAGACAGCTCAGGGGGCAAACACTTGCTACACAATCCTAACAAGCCGAGCTCAATCTCCAGACCCTACACAAAGCCAGCCACAGCGGTGCACATCTGTCATCCGAGTACTCCTATGGTAAGATAGGAGGTGGGGGAGGGCACAGGAGAATGAGCAGAAGCTTCCGATCAAGAAACAAGAGAGAGCTGCCTCAGCAAGGGGAGTCACAGGATCCTGAAAGTTGTCCTGACACACAAACATGCACACACATACAGACACACACCCTCTCTCTCATACATACATTCTTACACACTCATACATATACTCACACACATATACTCACATACACAAACTATTAATACTTTTTATAAAGAATGGATTGTAAGGCCTGGGCTCCATCCCAGGTATGGGGAGGGGACTTTCCTTTTGTTGTTCATTCTCCATATATTTATTGAGATCATGATTCAAGTCATATCATTATTCAATTATATCAATTTACAGGTCAGGAAATTGAAATGTTCAGAGGCAAAGAAACTGACCCAAGCTGACAAGGAGGTCTCCAAAGGAATCCAGACTTAGAGAACAGAATCAACCCTCCTCTAGCACAGAGCATCTTTCCAGCAAAGAACTCCAGGAGCCCACGGTGACTGGCTGAGCTTGAGGCTGCCGTGCACTGCACAGCAGAGACCTCCCCACGCACAGCCAAACCTCCTCCTGGAGGATTTGGGTTGGGAGGTCTGGGCAGAGGGTCTCCGAAAGTAGTATTTGCTCTAGATCTGTGTTGTCCGAGAACAAGGCGTTTCTATCACTACAAGAGCTGGCAAAGAGGAAAGAGAGCCAATCCGAGGGAAGAAGCAGGGGCCTCACCCATCTGACACATGAGAACATTCCAGGTGCGCTGTAACATCTACAGGAAACTTGGTTTCGTCCTTGCTTAGACAAAATGATAAAAAATGGCCTCCTCTGTCTTCCTCGGCCAAGGCTTCAGAGTGACCTTGCCTGAGGACAGTGTTCTGTGAGTACCAGGCCAGCTTGAGCAGCACTGTAGGCTGGCCCTGTCACTGATTCAGGAGCCTCTTCCTTTACTGCTGGCTTCTAAGACAAGAGCTGAGGAGAATCATCCTGTAACAATTTAAATGAGACCTCTGCTTTGTGAAACCCACAACACAATCAGGTCTAAACTGCCCTCAGGCTCCCAGTGACACAACCCTTGAGTCACAAGTCTTCTTGCTATGACTAGCTCTTCCTCTCTTTAGCTTGCCCTCCCCCTGCTCAGCTGGCTTGTGGGCACTCGGAGGCTAACCTGAGTTTTGTACTTCCTTTCCTTGGGTCCTATGTTCTTTAGCTCAGCTAGGAGCACCTGAAGGCTGGAATACAAAACAAAACAAAACAAAAAACCACTGTTCTCAGATTCCCAAGCACCTAGGTGTGGTTCCAGAGATTTAACTGGGAAGGTGTGTCCAGAATCGCAGGGCGTCTCACCTAGGGAAGGTTGTGGACAGACCTCCTTTCTCCTCCCTTGCAGAAAATTAAAGGGCGGTGACCTGAGCTCTGTCACAGGTCCATAAAGACAGGAGCCACACCCTAAGGTGGCAGGGCAGGAAACGGGAATCAGCCTGGACCCACATGAATTCAGAGATCCAGACACCAACTGAGGGTACCCGGAATGTCAAGTGGGAAACACACAGCGCTCACTATAACCATCAACAGATTCCCAATTCCTCAGGATGAAACTTCCTAGTTAAACGTGGTAAAACTTAAGTCAAACCCCCAGACCCTCCTGCAGAGCCTGGCTTCCCCAAATCTTTGCCTACCCTGTTTTGCATTGGGTCGGTAACTCCAGTAAATGTAGTATTTTAAGAGACTGAGTTTTGTTATGTAGCCCAGGGTGGCCTGGAACTCCCAATCCTCCTACTTCATTCAACTTGGTGTTGGGATTGCAGGCCTGGTTTAGTTTTTGCCATCTTGCTTGATGCTTTCCTAAGAGCCCCAAAGTGAGACTAAAGAAATGTCTGTTTTGAAGAGCACTTGAAGACTTAGCCAAAGCATGACAGTGAAAGCTTACCATCCTAACACTGGGGAGTTAAGGGCAGGGTGGGGTGGGGTAGGGTGGGGTGGGGTAGGGAGCAGTCCCCTCAGGCCTGAGATCAAGCTAAACCTCTTAGCAAGACCCCGCTATCACACTAAAATAGGCAGCAAACATGGCTCTGTGTGCAAGGTGCTTGCCTGTAATCTTCAGGACCTGAGTTCAATTCCCCAGAGCTCAAGTGAGATAAAGCTAGGCGTGAAGTCTTGAGATTGTAATCTCCGCACTGGGGAGGCAGAGACAGGTGCCCTGGAGCCTGCTAGCCAGCCAGTGTAACCTGTCTAGTGAAAGATCCTGTCTAAAAAATACAAAACAACATGCCCAAGGAATGACCTCTGAGGTTATCCTCTTGCCTGTACACATAGGCACACAAGGAAAGATAGAGACACCATGATGCAGTCATGTTTAACCTCAGTGCTTCATCAATTCACTCTTCTTGGCCTCCCATGAAAGAGCCACATCTGTGGATGGAAGAAAGAAAGCATAGGGTTGTTGCACAGGTCAGCAGACCCTCAAAAGTTAAATGCGTGATTTCACCTCCATGATGGGCTGTTCCCTCGAAGGGTGCAAAATGCTTAATTTGTAAGAATGCTTTTTTTCTTTTTTTTAAATTTATTATTATTTTCTTTATTTACATTTCAAATGCTATCCCAAAAGTTCCCTATACCCTCCCACCCTGTCCCTGCTCCCCTATCCACCCACTCCCTCTACTTGGCCCTGNCCTTCCCCTGTGCTGGGTCATATAAAGTTTACAAGACCAAGGGGCCTCTCTTCCCAATGATGGCCCATTAGGCCATCTTCTGCTACATATGCAGCTAGAGACTTGAGCTCAGGGGGTACTGGTTAGTTCATATTGTTGTTCCACCTATAGGGTTACAGACCCCTTCAGTTCCTTGGGTAATTTCTCTAGCTCCTCCATTGGGGACTCTGTGTTCTATCCTATAGATGACTGTGGGCATTCACTTCTATACTTGCCAGGCACTGGCATAGTCTCACAAGAGATAGCTATATCAGTGTCCTTTCAGCAAGTTCTTGCTGGGATATGCAATAGAGTCTGCATTTGGTGGCTGATTATGGGATGGACCCCCCGGGTGGGGCAGTCTCTGGGTTGTGTCCATCCTTTCGTCTTAGCTCCAAACTTTGAAAATGATGGAACGCTTCACGAATTTGCATGTCATCCTTGCACAGAGGCCATGCTAATCTTCTCTGTATTGTCCCAATTTTAGTATATGTGCTGCCAAAGCGAGCACGTAAGAATGCTTTTTTTTAAAAAAAAAAAAAAAATGGTTTTTTGGCCTTTGCTTCAGCACGCGCCTTCCATTTGCAAAGCCAATTGCACTTCACAAAGCATTTCCTTGCCATACACAACAGAAAGAGGGGGTCATCTGTTCTTCGTGGTGTCACTCATCCAGAACAACACCGACAACCCTACAGAGGGAGGGACCTTTGGGTTATCCCCTGCTCTCCCTTTAATGAGCAAAGATGGATGAGCCGGCCTGGATGGATACCCTTGCAGCCTGGGACTAAACCTCTCTATGGAGTGGCCTCAAAAGCCAGACTGCAAGTTTGGGGTTTGAGAGTGGAATGGAAGCCAGGAGAGAGAGAACAGGGAGCAAGAAATTCCCTGCAGGAAGAAGGAGAAAACACGGAGGTGCTGGTTAATCTCGGCTGCCAACTGGACTAGATGTGGAATGACTCTTTAGAGATGTACGTGTGGCTGTGGCTGGGAGGAGTGTTCTAGATTCGATGAGAAGACTCACCCGAGATATGGGTGGTCCCATGTCACGGGCTGGGGAGAAAGTGAGCCTTGCAGCCGCATCCACCTCCCTCTGCTTCCTGACTGTGGATGAAACATGACCGCTCGCCTCCCGCTCTCCACATGGACCGTTCCCTCCCACCATCAGCCAAGGATTGATTCTTCCTAAGGTTGCCTTTGCCCTGTATTTTCACACAGCAATGAGAAAAGCAACTAACCCAGAGACAGAGGAGGAGGAGGAGGAGGAGGAGGAGGAGGAGGAGGAGGAGGAGGAAGAGGCAAGCTGAAGAAGACCATCAGCCAAAAATGTAGGCTACTGTTTTCTAACAGCAAACTGAAACCATGTCCAAGGATGCTCCCAGGACTGCCTGGGCAGAGGCCAGGCTCAGGCACCTCCAGCAACAATGGAGAATGGGGTTTTGGCCCAGACCCTCCAGCAGCTGTGTGAGTGCCTGAGGTCCTGGGAGGGTGAAACACGGTTGAGTTGTTTTCTTTTAGAGAGAAAACTGGAGCCCCTAGTGATGGACAACGGCATCTGGGGGCATCAGCCAGTGTGGGAAAGGCCTCTCTGCCTCTGTCTATTGACTCTGTTTCTCTGGCACCTTCAGCCTTGAGGTCTGCTTCCATTCCCCAGGGGCCTTCACCCAGTCCTTGGAGTTAGCAGTCGGGAGACCTGCTTCAAAGCAGGTGGAAGATGTATGCCGACACGGCGCTTGTCTTCTGTCCTACATACTTTTCCTGTTCCTGTTAGAGATTACCATGACCAAAAGCAACTCAGGGAGGAAAGAGGAAGCCAAGGCAGGGACCTGGAGGCCAGAAGCGAAGCAGAGACCAGGGCAGACAGCAGCTTCCAGGCCTGCTCGTAGGCTCAGTCACTGCCTCTCTTATGTAGCCCTGGCCCACTGGCCTAGGGTTGGCACCGTCCTCAGTGAGCTAGGCCCTCCCGCACCAATCAACAATCAAGAAAATGCCACGCGGATGTTCTCATGGGCAGTCTAATGGGGACCTGGGTTTGATTCTTAGCATCTACATGGAAGCTCACAACCATCTGCAACTCCAGTTCCAAGGAAACCAATGGTCTAGCCTCCAAGGACACTGCTCCCACATGGTGCACAGACACCCATGCAGGAGAAAGACCCAGGCACATAAAATAGAAAAAGCAAACATTCAAAAAATAGTTGAAGTGATTAAAATAATTAGCTCTGACGTCTTCATGTGTGCTATGGCATATGGACACTGGCACTGATTCACAATAGTGCACACAAAGAGAGGGGAGGGGGAGGAGGAAAGGAAGGGGAGGGGGAGGGAGGGGGAGAGAGAGAGAGAGAGAGAGAGAGAGAGAGAGAGAGAGAGAGAGAGAAACAGAAACAGAAACAGAAACAGAAACAGAAACAGAGAAACAGACTTCCAATCAAAATTTCTGAACTTCCTTTTGAAGTTTGTATGGACTCCATTCTATTCAAAGCCAGGGTCTCCAGACTGTATTTCAACAAAACAAGCCTGGTTGTCATTTGTTAACACCTTCCCACCCAGAGTCCATACCCCTTGTATACCACACAAGGCCTTCTTCACAGGCCCCAGCCAACCTTCTCCCTAAGCTCCCCACGCTTTGCTCCTTGCACACTGGCCTTGTGATCTGGAGATCAATTCTCATGCACAGCAAACAGTGGGCACAGAAACTCCCAAGAGTGGACCTGAGTGTCCACCACCAGAGTCATGAGTGGGTTCCAGGACTTTGCTTCAGAAAAATGTCAGAGTTTATCACAGCAGAAGCAGAAACTTGGTGTGTAAGGGCTCCAGGCTCCCCACAGCTGTCGAGAATCACTGTCGATGAGACAGGAGCAAAAACTCCTCACCCAGAATCTTCACCCACTCCATTACTGATTTATCTACAACACCCTTCATCTTGTGCCTGGTTCAGAGAGACAACGCATGCAATAGGCCACATTGTTTCTTCAGATGCATAGGGGGTTCATTACAGGACCTGGAGGGTACCAATGTCTTTAATAGAAAAGATGTACTGTTTGTATATAACCTGTGCACACCCTGTTGAATACCGTAAATCAACTCCAGGTCACCATCACTGATCATCACCGCATAAATGTATTTAGCTGCTGTCTATATCATCTAGGTAATGGGGATGAGGAAAATGTCTGCACATGTTCAGTACAGATGCGTTCTTGTTCCTGAATATTTTCGGCTTCCAGCTCATTGTGTCTTGTTGGGGCCTGATAAGGCAGGTTTGTTTTCATTATCAAGTCAGTGCCTCATAGTTGGGGAAAGTACTGGCATATATCACTCTACACATAACGCAAGACAACAGACTCAATTCTAAGGTCTAGTTGAAAACTGGAAAGAGTTCAGAGGAGGGAGAAGAGCTCTGCTGACAGCTCAGGAAAGGTTCTGGGAGAGATGGGGACTTGGTGTGAGCCCGGAAGATAAAGATGACTTACTCAGCCAGATGGAGGAGAGGGGACTTTCCAACAGCAGAAGGGTCCCCCATCACTGCTGGGAAACAGCCCTGACAGCCCAGTTCTTCTTTAGTTCTTTTGTTTCTGGAGTGGCAGGGATTGAACCCAGGATGTCTGCCATGCTAGACAGATTCTCGGCCACTTAACTATAGACCCTCGGTAATCAAGCACCAATCTTGATCATCATAGCTCACCGCATGAGGCTTCTGCAGCCTTGCTAGAGATGGAGAAAGGGTCCCACAGCTTAAAGATAGAGCTTGGGCCAAGCAACCTGGCCAATTCATCCATGTAGCTCTGATGCAGAGTGAAATGTGTACATACATACTGCTCTAGTGTGAAAACATAGTAATATACATACATGTATACATATATATACATACATACATATGAGATACATTATTTATTTTATGTGAATATTTTACATGTCTGTGCACTACACATAGGCCTGGGTGCCCACAGAAGTCAGAAGAGGGCATCAAATCCCCTGGAACTGGAGTTACAGATGGTTGTGAGCCATCATACAAGTACTGGGAACCAAAGCTGGAATAGGAATACAGGCACAGAAACTCCCCTGGTCACCCTGTCACTTGTCAGGGACCACTGTGGAGATGGAGCACATATTTCCACACAGTAGGGGGAGGGTCCGTGTCGAGTGGTTTTTGTGCTTTTCTTTTGAGTGTGTGGGCACTTACTTCACTGTTCCCACTCTTGCCAAACAAAGGCTGGCTGTCCTCTCATGTGAGTTGGCCCCAGAGTCCCTCTTCAAGTAAACCAGGGCTTTCCATCCAGCCCATGCATTCAGAAAGAGAAAACAGAAGGACTTTAGATGAACTGGAGGGAGAAGGGAGCAGGAAGCTCCTTGGAAGTTTAAAAGTAGGAACTGGGGATGGTATTTGTGGCTTGGGACTTTCCGCACCACATGAAATTACTAAGATGGCTTAATTACTCCTGTGGATGTGGGACCTGACAGACACCAAAATGGTTGGGTCACACCCAGACGGACTGGGGCAAGCGTCAGACAGGGAGGATTTCAGCCATCCAACCTGCTCTGCAAACCTGGCTAAATATGACCTAGGTCTATGTGACCTTTTCTCCTCAGTCTCCCTGGAGTGGAGAGAGAGACACACACTGCTGGAATCAGTAGTGTAGAAGTAGCCGGCGCTGGGCTGCAGAGGACCTGGGTATGGTCTCGCTCACCTACTTCCTGTGCGTACTCAGGCAGCCCGCACTGCCAATTGTCTTTCTCTGTGCTCCGGTGTTCTCTTCTACTGACTTAGAAAAGCAACTGTGATGGGCTGGGGATGTGAGTCCGTAGGTCTAGTGCTCACCATACCCAGAACCCTGGCTTCCCTTCCCAGGGTTGCGTAAGATAGGTATATTAGCAAACACCTGAAATCACAATACTTGGTGAGTGGAGGAAGGATTGGGAGTTTAAGGTCATCCTTGGCTACATAGTTTTCCAGGGCGGTCTGAGCAACATGAGACTGTGTATAAAGGCACAGAATAAAAACCACAAAGAGGTAAGGATGTGCCTTAACTATTTTAAGCAGTGGTAGAGAGGACAGTGAGAAAACAGAAGGACGCCTTGGAAAGGAAAGACTCAGGGTCACGCCCGAGACACTTTTACATAGAGAGAATGTTGCACTATGGGGTCACTCCTGAGACTTTCACATAGTATCTCTGGGGACATGGGACCTTTTCACATGCCAGCAAAACACCCTTCCCCTAAACCCTCAGTGTTTTTATATATAATATGTATGTGTGTGTGTGTATGTGTGTGTGTACGTATGTATGTATGTATGGGTGTGTATGTATGTATCCTACACATGTAGGATAGAAGAAGCCACAGCACACATGAGAAGGTCAGAGGACATCTTTTCAGGGGATTCTCTTCTTCCACTCTCCTGTCCTGTTTTGTTTTGTTTTTTTCTGCTGCTGTATTTTGTGGAACTCAAACTTTCTCATGACAAACTATAACCCAGGAGCGACTCAGACACATTTGGGGGCCATTTGAAATAGACTTTACACTGAGGCATCTGAGGCTCAGGACGTGCATGCTGGTGCAGTTGGCTTGTGGTGATTCTGAGACAGTGAATGACCACAGGAGAGAGCGAGCAAGATGAAGAGAACAGACACTCTAAAGGAGGGGGTGCGGGGAGGACCTGGGACTGCAGAACGGCAGTTTTTCACTATGGCAAGCGTTTAGTGTATTCAGATTTGTGGCTAATAAAACCCATCACAGGGCAGCTGTGGCATTCTCTGCTGAGGCCAAGTCACAAGACACTCTGGGCCGACGTTGTGCCAAGGAGACTTGACCCTCGTAAAAGTCCTTGACAGCAGGATGGGTGCCATTTTTTCCAAGTGCTTTCGTAAGCTTCCTGACAATAACCACTACAAAGAGAGCAGGCTCTGCTCTCCGGACTGGAGGCCAAGATGCTAACGAACACATCCCCAAGTCTGCCAAAAAGAAAAAAAAAAAAAAATGGGTGGGGCCTGCCTCTCCCCCTCTCCCCAAAAGTATTACCAAAAAAGATGAGGAAGAGGAAAGAAAGGCTAACAGTTGTTCTGGAATGGTCAATCATATGACTGCAAGCACTGCTTCCCATCTGCCCATCCCTCTTCTGGTTGCTTCCTGTCCATACAGACCACACGGTTAATTATAACAGTCATTTAGTGTGATGCAGACTGCACGCAGGATTCCCTGGTGTCCACAGCATCCTTCTCAGAGGACTCACACGGAGTCCGTCAGGCTGACCTCTTTCCCTATTTCTACGAAAACTTTGTGCTCCGTAAGGAAGATGTCATCCTAAGCAAGCAACACACCAGGCGCTGGCACTGGAGGTGGGAAATAAGCCCGGAGACTTAAAACATTAAAACATGCCGCCTAATTAACGCTCGTGTCAGTCACGGAGCCAAATGAACAGCCTCAGGAATCCTGGAATATTTCAGAGTGTTGAGCTAGATTCTGGATAGGACTGCTCCCCCACGCCCCACAACACACTCCCGGGTGAGAAGAAAGTTCACCTGATGTTTGTGTTTGGTCCAAGAGAAACATTACACACTCCTTCCTTGTGTCTCCATACACACCGCCATTTAATCAGGGTTAGATGCGATCTCTGTAAGAGGGCTAGAGGAGGTGCTGAGAGCAAGAGGCTGGGGCTCAGTGAGTAGAATGCTAACCCAGACTGTAGGTAGCCCTGCTTCCAATGGCAATAAAAACAAAAGGCTCAGGCTGGAGGGATGGCTCAGCGATTAAAAGCACGGACTGCACTTCCAGAGAACTTCCTCTTTGTTTCCCTGCACTCGCATGGTGGCTCACAACCATCTATCCAGTCCCAGGGCATCGAATATCTTCTGGCTACTGTGGGCACCAGGCCCACACATAGTGCACAGACGTACATTCGGGCAAAACATCCGTATACATTTTTAAAATATAATTTTAAAAGTATTGAAGAAAGGAAAACAGCAGACCGGCGAGTGGGATGCACAGGATGACCACGTAGGGTCTGCACAGGACATTCTCGGCCAGAGGACTCCAGGCTGCTACCACAGGGGCAGTGCTAGCTCGGGCTGAGTGACCCACCAGAGTGTGGAAGGTGCAGTTCCTGTCCGCTGATGTCATGAGCCCTGTATAGGAGAGGGATCTGGGGCTCAGACTCGGGAAAGCAAGCTGACTCATCAGGAGCCTAGGGAGACTCAGACAGGGAGAGCTGCTGATGAGAGGTAGAAAGGGCGAGGCCTACAATCACCACTTTTCCTAGGTCTGTGTGTGGGGACGATTCAGTCTTCATGGCTGACCTTAGGACCTTGGGAGACAGGCACTGTCGTTGGCACTCTTGTGCCACAGATGAGGAAACCTTGGATATGTATCAAGTTCAAAACTAGTCATCGACACTCCAGACCTTGCCTCAAACAGACAAACACACACTTGACCTGAAAAACAACAAAATACCACATCACTCATCGATACAAAAGTACAAACTTCTTTTAAGAATTCGTAGAGGGTGGAGAGATGGTTCTGGTGTTATGAGTACTTGCTACTATTTGAGTGCAATTCTCAGTACCCCCACAGTGGCTCACAACAGCAAATCCAGACCCAACGCCCTGCACTGGCCTCTGAAGGCATTACACTCATATGCATACAGACAGACATGCAGGTAAAAACATCCAAACACAGTTTTTTAAAAATCTCAAAATATTTTTTTTTTACAAAGTACGTGTAAGAGAGCCCACATACATGCATGCCATGTGTGTTCCTTCTGCGGGGATAGGACAAAAGAGGGCATCTGATCCCCAGGGGCTGAAGCTGTAAACGTTGCCAGCCACCACCACTGGGTGATGGGAAGCAAGCCGGGTCCTCCAAAAGCGCAGCCGATGCTCTTAACCTCAGAGCCTTCTCACTAGACCTAAGCCCAAACCTGAGTGCACAGCTGTTTCTGAAGTTCAAATGTCTTGCCCAGCAGCAGTGAGGTGGAAGTCGAGAGGGTGGGGGTGAGGGAGACGGGCACAAGTTTACCTGGCTGTTTTGAAAACATCAGTCTGCCTATGGGGAAGTGAAATCCAATCATCCAACCATATCATGACCCGGGTTTTGTTGCTTTAGGATCTCTCTCTCTCTCTCTCTCTCTCTCTCTCTCTCTCTCTCTCTCTCTCTCTCTCCCTCTCTCCCTCTCTNTCTCCCCTCTCTCTCCCTCCCTCCCTTCTTTCTTTCTTCCTTTTTAAAATTTTATTTACATTGGTGTTCTGCCTCCATGCGTAGGGGTATCTCAAGGTTATTAGTAAATAAATATATATTTTTTTTAAAAATCAGGGAAAATAAAAATTGGAATAGGAACTGTTTTTAAGAATTAGAAATTTGTAAAACAAAAACAATTCAACCGAGTTTTAGTTTTGACAAAAAAGGTGGTTTCTCAAAATAATAATAATAATAATAATAATAAATAATTTGGGGATTGGATAGTTGGCCCAGTGGTTAGGAGCACTTGATGCTCCTGCAGAGGAGTGGGGTTCAGCTCCCAGTCACACGGTGGCTCACAGTCATCTGTAACTGCAGTTCCAGGAGACCCAACTCCCTCTCTTATCCCAGTCACCAGGTACATATACAGTACACTTACATACCTGCAGACAAAATACCCATACACACAAAATTTGTAAAACAAACAAACAAAACCACAAAAAACTTTAACATGGAAATTAGTAGGCACAAAATGAAAAATGGTGTGAGCACCCATCTAAGGGTGTGGTGTGGATCGGGCTGCCATCAGGAATGGGAGTGGACCTGGTAGTCGAGGAGGCATGGATAAGCAGCTTAGGCAAGGGGTGCAGCCAGGGTGGGGTGGGGGGGTGGGGTGGGGGCAGGGCCTGAGCCCAGGACAGCAAACTCCCTTCTGTGACCTACGGGACTCTGCAGGCCCAGAAACCCCAGTGGCCGCCTGCAGCTGGAGGAAAGTAGGCCAAAGGCAGAGGGCTAGCAGAGCCTCATCTGAGCAGTGTGTGGTGCAGACGGAGTCGGTCAGACAGGGCCGACTTTAGCTACAACTCGTACATAGGAAGGGAAGGCTCAGCCAGTAAGCAGGACAAGCGCACACACCTCTAAGGTCAGGAGGCAGGGAATGACATTAGCACTATTAGAAAACCCAGGAGACTCAGTCACACAAGTCCCAAGGAAATAAGATGGGGGGTCGGGGGTGGGAGTGAGGAGTTACCTTTCTTTCAACAGGTTGAATGACTTAAATAAACTCTTTTTTTTTTTTCATTTAGTTAAAGAGAAAGATCTCCAAATAATAGAAGCAGGGATGTTTGTGGGATGGCTGGTAGCCTTGAATTCTGGGAGTGTCTTAGTCAGAAGCTGTGAGGTGAGCTGTGAGCTGCTCCACGCAGCACGCTCCCTCCACAAGCAGCAGGCTGAAACGGCTTACACATGCAGCTCAGAGTGAGAGGGTATGAGTAACATGCCCTTTTAAAAACTTTTATTATTGTTTTATGTGCATGGATGTTTTGTCTGGTGAATGTCTGTGCACATCTGTGGCTGGTACCCACAGGGTCCAGAAGAGAGCACTGGATTGATTCCCTGGAACTGAAATTAGAAATGGTTGTGAGCCACCATGTGGGTGCTGGGAATCAAACCTGGGTCCTCTGGAAGAGTACTCAGCGCTCTTGACGTCTTTTCCAGCCCCTGACTAACATACCTCAAAACAAGACATGGAGGGTGGGGGAAAATATAGCTCAATGGTGGTGATGGCACAAGCCTTTAATTCCAGCACTTAGGAGGCAGAGGCAGGTAGATCTCTGTGAGTTCAAGGTCAGTCTGGTCTACAGAGTGAGTTTCAGGACAGCCAGGGTTCACAGAGAAACCCTGTCTCAAAACAAAACATATAACAGTAAGATTATTACTGTACAAAAACTAAATACTAAAGGCAGCTGAGGTGCAGCTCAGTGGCTGAGTATGTGTTTAGCATGTCGGAGGTCCTAGATTTGGTCCTCAGAATTGGGGGGGGGGGGTCAGGAGGGATGTACATGCCCAATCACTTTGTTAAGTGTTTTTTTTTCCCTTTGTGAAAATATACTGTCACTTTTTAGAAGTGAACATTTCCTCTTTATCATTTTAGAATTAAACATAAACCATCCTTTCTTCCTTAAACTAGGGCAGGCTGACAGAAACCGGCTCCGCATACGGCTCATAGCGGCATGCTGCCATCGCAACAGGCTACCCTAGCCATAGCTCAGGAGAGGCCTTGGACTTTACATCTGCCTAGCATTTTTTTTCACCTGTCAAGTAGGGGGCATTGACTGTTGCCCACAGCTCATTCCAGCTAGTGTGTCCCATACTGACTTCAAACTGTGGGACTCGAAACGGCCTTTTCTTTCTGATCCTCCTACCTCCACTTCCCCAGTGCCTGGGGAACATGTGCCCCCCCCCCCCAAACCGTGCTTATGCAGTATTGAGGATCCTCTCCCAAAGCAGGTATATGTATGCGTTGGGAGTGCAGAACGGTGGCAGAATACTGTGCCAATCTATGACACCCCGTCTCTCCCTCCCCACAAAGTAGGTCAGATAGGCACTGAGATTGACTTCACTTCAGCTATACTAAGCATCAAGGGACTGAGAACTGGAGGCTCAGCTTGGGTTGCTACCGGTGGTGGTCAGACTTGAGACTCTTGTATCCGAGTTTTGTATTCAGTGAGAGTCGGGCTCGGTGACTGTGATGAAAGTACTCTGCCTGCCCTGCTACATCCCCAGACTCCGCTCTTAGATTCCTTTATATTTTTATTTTACGTGTCTAAGTGTTTTACCTGCAGGTATGTCTGTGTACCACTTGTGTGCCTGGTCCCCACAGAGGCCAGAAGAGAGCCCCAGATCTCCTAGAACGGAAGTTACGGGCAGTTGTAAGCCGTCCTGTGAGTGCTGAGAAAGGACTCAGGTGCTCAGGAAGAGCAGCCAGTGCTCTTTATTGCTGAGCCATCACTCCAGGCCCCGTTCTTAGGTTCTTTAGAGTTTAAACCCTGATCAAACTTAGTTTACTTCCTAGTCTATTTGGGTACATGTTTATAATCAGGTGCTCAAATGAAAAAGGAAGAAGAAAGGAAGGAAAGAAAAGAGGGAAAAAAAAAACCCAGAGAACTATGTATTTCCCTTAATACGCAAATAATTTTCACTTCCTCTGGAAACATGCACAGTAGAATAAGTCGTGAGGTTAGCCTAAACCTACCTACATTTCAATTCAAGAATCATGAGATCTGGGCTGGTGAGATGCTCAGCCTGATAACTGGGGTTCAACCCCCGAAGCCTACATAAAGGTGAAAGGGAAAACCCATTTGCACCCCCTTGGCCTCTGACCTCATTTGCCAAGGCATACCCCCACCTCCACCACACCCATTGCATGCACACTAGAGAATAATAAACGAAATAAAATCTTTTTAAAATCCAAGTTCTTTTTCAGTGTTACAAGAAGTAACTATTGATTTGTGATTTTTGTTTGTTTGTTTGTTTAAATTGTGTGTGTGGGGGGGGTGGGACGGAGGAGGCCGGAGCTGGAGTTAAAAGTTGTGGTGAGCCACACAACCTGGGTGCTAGGAACTGGACTTGAGTTCTCTGGAAGAGCAACAAACGTTCTTGCCTCGTGAGACATCTCGCCAGCCCCACCTTTTGATTATTAAGTAATGTCCTGAGCCTATATGACTCCCACACATGGAGTTACATTTCAAGGGAACCAATACTGCTTGTGGTCTATGGAGTGTCAGTTAAAGCAGCCACTAGTTCTTATGTATTTTATAGTGAGGCTTTAACTGAATGAAGGTGATAAACTTCTCTCTGAAGAATCCTCCCGTCTGTCAGTAAAAGAGCAGGAGAGGAACCGACAGTCCGAAGAGCCTACCTCAATGGCCAGGATCCCGCCCACCTCCCTGTAGAACTGCCATCTCGGAACAAATGGGAAGACACTCCTGAAACAGGCATTCCTTCCTAGGAACTGGACACTGGGCATGGCTTACTGACCAGAGTCTCAGTAGGAAGAGAAGATTAAAGTGAAACTGGCCCCCTTTGCAGGAAGACATCTGCCCTTCCTTCTCACTGAGTGCAAACCACACCTGAGTCTGGTCATCCGCCCACAGTGTCCCATGACTGTGCCTCCCACACTCCTGCTTCTACGACCAGTGTCACTCAGGGCCACGGGAAGAACTGGTACCTGCTTAGCTTACTATTGACTTCAGGATGAGGTGCCAGGGACAGAACCCAGGACAGAATGTGTTGTTCCCCCACTGAGCTACACCTCCAGACCATACACTTGTTTTTAAAAAGACATTTTACAAAATTCTAAAAAAAAGAAATCTAGTCTTAAATATCCCCTTCTGTGCTGACACAGAATAAGCATTATATAAATATTATATAAATATTTGCATTTATTTACTTTAAACATTGAACTGTTCTGTAGAGAATTCCAGAGGCCAAGAAGGGAGACAAGAAGGAACACTCTACATTATTCTAGAAGGAATTGCCACACTAGGAACAGAGCAATGCTGAGCTGCTTGTCTCTTTATACGTGGAAATGGTGAGACAAGCTGATATTGTGTGTGTGTGTGTGTGTGTGTGTGTGTGTGTGTAGGGAGGGGGAGGGGAGCAGTGACATCCAGGCCAGCTCTTATTTCTGCACACATCTCTGGCAAGGCTAAGACACCATGTCAATAGAGGGTCAAGGCTCCCATCCCTCTGAGGAGACAGCCTAGGTGGCTGGGACTGGCCTGTGCTAGAGGTGACAGAATTCCCAAGCCCATGGCCCCACAGCATTGCAGAGAGCCTGGTGACTCAGGTGTCGGGCACAGAGGGTGAGAAAACCTGCAGCCCCGAATGTTAGCTGGCAGTCAAAAGGCCTTGCAGAATTTGGCCTTTGCCCAATCAGTGGTAGCAGGTGAGAGCAAAGGGTATACTGTCATTTCCCCAAGACAGGAAGTGGCCTTCTGCTTAGGTCCATACATACTGGCCAGAACTGTAAGGCTTAAGGCATGTGAAAAATCTAGGGGCTGGGGCAAGAGAAGGGACCAGAGTTATATATAAGTATATATTCAAAAGAACAAAGCTAAGGCAGGGTTGGTTTATCTTTCAAGCTCCGAGAGGCTGTCACCATCCCACAGCTTAGCTTTGGTTCAACCCACCAAGAAAACCAGAGCCCTGCCATCCAGATAGACATTCAAAGTAGAACTTAAGTCAAAAGGTTACACATGCAATAAATATATGGAAATAGTTAGCAAGAAGTCATAGCCAACATTTCCTCCATGCTCAGTCTGGCTCTATCTGAGTTCTTTGCTCTATGGGAAGCACAGCTCTGAAGCTAGGAAGACAGCCTCCCCTTGAAGCTTGCATTCCAGGCCACGAGACCCCATGCTAGGTCTGACTCGGCTCCTCCACCTTCCTTAACCAGCACTAGAGTGAGGTCTCTCCTTCCTCTCCATCCAGAATAGAATCCGTTAAGTCGATGACTGAGTACCTCGGCTACAACGTGGAATGCAGCCGAGGCTGGGGGGCCCTAGAATCTTGTAACTAAATGCTTCAGACAAACCACGTAGCAATCTGACCTGCGCACAATTGGAAGAAAAATGGACCCAAGACTCAGAGTTATAAGCATTTGGGGTCACTCCAAACCCAAAGAGATTTTGACATCTGTTCAAAGAAGCCACAGGAACTTGGTAAAGGACACTCAAGGGCCTCTGTGAGTCAAAGCGGGGGGGGGGGGGGGGAAGCCCACCCAAACTTTCCCACAGCACATCAGTGTTCCGTCCAAGTGGAGGGCATCATATGACTGGGCCATGGTGACTGCCAGCTGTCGAGCACTGAGCAGGCCACTTCCTGCACAGCCACTGCTTGTTTTAAATTCCCTCTTAAGGTCTTTAAGAGCAAGCCACAGCTATTCCCACTTCCCAGAAGCCCCTGCTGCTTACAGCGTAAGCGCAGTTCCCAATGGAGAGGGTGGACTGGTATTTCAAACATGAAACATCCAAACGTGGATTAATAATTTACCAATGACTATAAACAAATACTGTCCACAGCGGGGGGGGGGGGTAATCACTCCCACTTTGAAACAACAAGTCAGTCCAGTTACCTCCATACTTTAGGAAGTAAAGTGCAAACAAAAATACCTTCTCATAAGTCAATATTTATTAATGCTGACGGTTCGAGGATTTTTTTATTTTTTTGAGAATTAATCATTCCCAGCTTCAGCAGAGAGTTCACAGCATTCTTCATGTGGAGTTCTGTACTCTTTGCCCAGATAAATTAATACATATTCCAAAGTCTGGGGCCACGATCAATGAAAACCACAGCGAATTCCTAAGCAGTAATAGATATTCCACGTGGCTCGAAATGCTCAGAGAATTTTCTTAAGGGTAAGAATCAAAGTGCTGTAACTAAAGATCTTAAAAGTCAAAGCAGGCAGGCTTTCTGGGGTACCTAGTGTTCAAGTCAAGGATCATTTAAGGTAAATGGCTCCCAGCCATCCCTCACCGTTGCTCTAATACAGAGTCTAGGCTTAGCATAAACTCGCTGTTAGGTCAGTGCCATCAAGTTAAACGGACAGCACAGTGCAAACAGGGACAGAGGTTCATGTAGGATAACTGCACATAAAAGTAAACACTCTCAAATAGTCCTGAAGGTTGCTGCCAGCCCTCTGCCTAAAGCAACCTACAGGCACATGGTGCAAGGAATGAGGGACATGTCTGGCCTCGAACTTGCAATTGGCCCTCCTTGGGCTCCTCAGCACAGGGGTTAGAGGTAGTCACATGAAAACTGCCCCTTTCGTCACAAGCACCTTTCTTCTCGAACCTCTGACTAAGATGAAAGAACAGATTTATTCTACTTGTGTGTGCACATGTGCGCATGCACGTGTGTGAGTACCCTCAGAGGCCAGAAGCTGGAGTTGCAGGTGGTTGTGAGCCACCCAGCATGGTGGTTGCTGAGTTCAGAACTCAGGTCTTCTATAAAGCAGTATGAGCTCTGAGCCGTTTGTCTAGCCTCTTCCTCTTAGCTTTTGAGACAGGGTTTCACCAAATGTTATGAGTATTGGCCCCGAACCTGAGCCACAGCATCTCGGTTACCTAGTGTGCCACCATGTCCAGCTCCAAAACGTGCCTTTAGAAAAAAAAAATTTTTTTTTATTTATATGAGTACACTGTAGCTGTCTTCAGACACACCAGAAGAGGGCATCAGATCCCCATTACAGATGGTTGTGAGGCACCATGAGGTTGCTGGGAATTGAATTCAGGACCTTCCACAATCTAAACTTAATTAGGTGAGTTCCTGGCGCATCTGTACAAGGTGCCAGTAACAGCCCTGAGTCTAAAGCTGTGCCCACAATCCTGTGGTGTAAGACATGGGATCTGGCGGGGCGTGGTGGCGCACGCCTTTAATCCCAGCACTCGAGAGGCAGAGACAGGCAGATTTCTGAGTTCGAGGCCAGCCTGGTCTACAAAGTGAGTTCCAGGACAGCCAGGGCTATACAGAGAAACCCTGTCTCGAAAAACCA
>NC_034599.1:65153529-65164638 GCF_900095145.1 Mus pahari | reverse complement strand
AAAAAAAAAAAAAAAAAAAGCCTGAAAGTGGAAGCAGATCAAGTGGACAGACAGACAGACAGCATTTCTGATTGGCCCGTGAGGAACTATGTTCTCAGAGAGGTTAACTCGGCTTGCAAAGACATAGGCAAGGGGGAATTCAAAATCTTCTAGTTGCTGCCACCCGCTATGTGAGATAAAGTGTATGACCAGATTAATGCATCCAATAATGTAGCCGATTTAATGGAAATGAAATCTAGGCTTCCTATAGCACATACAAACACATTGACCATCTCAGAATTAAAAGTCACAACTTGCAATTAGAGAAGAATGTAATAAAGCATAGGGGTCCAAGACTTCACTATGAGGGGGCACAGAAGGGCACATGCGCACCGATGCACATGGATTAACCTGAACAGCAGTGACAGCCTCATGACAACTTGGAGCATCCTCCTATAAATCCACAGAATGGTCGTCGTCCGGACTAATGCCAAATCCACACACACCAATTGTTCCCATTACTTAGAGCAGACCTTTGTGCTGCCATAGAACAGGCGAGGACTCCGGAATTCATTCTGCTCACTTTCTGTTAGTGGGCGCTAATTTTGTTTTCACAAGCAGCCCCACAGTGTTTTGTCTTTTTCTGAAGTCCTGGGTGAGGAAATCCTAAGGTCTTGCACATGGCAGCAAGCGCTCTATCACCAAGCAGCGCCCGCAGTCCTCTATGTGAGTATTTACTTTGTATGCAGGTGCAATGGTGTGCTTGTGCATGTGGAGGTCAGAGGACAAGCCCAGGTCTCACCCACCTTGTTTTCTGAGGCACGGTGTCTCATTGGCCTGGAGATCATCCTTTTGGCTAGACTGCTGGGCGGCGAACTTCCTTCCTCGGCCTCCCCAGTGCTGGGGTTACAAGCATGCACCATCATACCTTTTTTCATGAGTTCGAGGGACTAGAACTCAAGACTTCATGTTTATAAGGCAAGCACTATTGACATCGATATCTCAGACCTGGATATTGGGTCTTAAGTGGGTGTCTCTGTTGTATAAAGAAGCTAAACAGTTGTCTTCCCGTAATCCTCAGCGGTGTGGAGGTAAACACAGAAGGAGGTGAGTTTTGAGCTTGGCCTTCCTTTCTCCGAGGCTACTGTCTGCGATGGCCTTACAAGGAGCCCTCTGGGGAGCAACCTAAGGAGGGCCACTTTTTAAAAATTTCTGAAATCTCGCACCCTGATTCCACGTGCTGTTTTGCCTGCTGTTCCTTTAACAATCTTGCTTCATTTCTACTACGTTCTGCGTAAACTTGCCAATCTCCTACACAGTTGTGAGAATGCCTCCCTTCAAACCACCTTGGACTGACTCCACACAGTCAGCCCTTTGCCCGTGGATGGACGGGGTTTATCTTTCCTCTGAGCAAACTGACTTCCCACTTCCTTCCAGTTCTTTCCTCCCACCATTCCTTCAGCTTCTAGTTCTTCTCCCCGCCCCTATGCCCATTCCTGTGTTTACACTGCAAAGAGAGAGCACTTTCAGTAGATTCCTCCTAAGTTTCTATAGCTAAGTACACACTTTGGAAGCAGTGAGCTCTTCTAGACACAGACCCCAGTAAGAGGGAAGTGTTGACAGGCCAGCAACTTCCTGACTGAATGACCAATTACCCTCATCAGGAAACTCTGTGGTGGAGGATGTGTTTAAAAAATATTGCTCTGGGGGTGGGAGTGGGGTGGCTAGAGAGATGGTTCAGTGGTTAAGTGCATCCTGTTCTTGCAGAGAACCTGAATTCAGCTTCTAGCATCCAACCACCTGGACACCAACTTCTAGAATCCAATATCCTTTCTGGACTCTGAAGGTATCTCTTCTCTCTCTCTCTCTCCTCTCTCTCTCTCTCTCTCTCTCTCTCTCTCTCTCTCTCTCTCTCTCTCTCTCTCTCACACACACACACACACACACACACACACACAGAGAGAGAGAGAGAGAGAGAGAGATACACACAGACACATACACACACAAATCTAACTCAAATTATTATTTACATAATTCCTTCCCCTTTTCTGCCCTCGACAGACATGTGAATAGGCAAAACTCTTCTGGAAGCCAATCACATAGTTCATTGTAGCCAGTAGCCATGCATGCGTGAGTTCACTTGACAGTAATAGAAGTCCAGGTGTTTGGTGAAAGCTGGTGACATCCAAGATGCTGCAGAAGTGTGGAGCCATATCATGAGTCAGGACAGAAGTTTGATATCTGCCAGGATTCTATGTTTTTTGTTTTTTTTTTTTTGTTTGTTTTTGTTTTTTTTTTTATCAATAGTCTTACATTTCAAAATGTAGCCAACCAGCCAAATAAAATCTATCCTATATACAAAGTAACTGGAGCTGAGGCGTGTCTATTGGAGTTGGAATTTCTGTGCATACTACATGCATGTGAACCGGTGGATGTGCACACATGCAGAAGCCAGACTAGGATGGCGAGTGTCTTTCTCTATTGCTCTTCTGCCATGTTCATTTGAGAAAGGATCTCACTGTGTAAGCCAGGCTAGCTGACCAGTGAACTCTCAGGATCCGCCTATCTCTGTATGTGGGTACAGGTACCTGGGCCTGACTTTCTGTATGTCAGAGATTTAAACTCAGGTCCTTATGCTTACAGGACAAGTCCTCTTATCCACTGAGCCATCTGCCCAGCCTTGGAGTCTTATTTTATACTTGGGAGTTTTTCTTAATTTGAACATCTAAAAAATTTACTAACTTGGCAAACTAAGGGACTGTGTCAGTATGCCAAGTCCTAGGAAAAGACTGCTGGGAGGTGGAGTTTCTGCCTGCCTACAAACCACAGGAGCAGGAGTGCAGAGCCTGCTTCCTATTGGTTCAGTTTGCTCGTTATTATGATTGACATAATCTCAGATTAGAGGAATATGCCTCCACTCACATCAGCAGAATCTTGCCCTTCAAAGCCTCAACAATTCAGATGCCTCCTGAGGCATAAACAGGAAAACGCTACTGAATGGCTCATACCCACTGCCCCTGGCAACGGCATTGGTGACAATGTGGCAGAAATGGCTATTGGCTCAAAGTGGGATCTGGTGGCAGTAATCAAACTATTGCTGGTGCCACTTGACAAATGCTTTAGCAGTCCTTCCAGTCACACAGGCGGCAATGTGGTTCTAAACCACATGGCTTCATTGTTAGAATGCTTGTCTAGCAGGCTCGAAGCCCTGGGTTTGATCCCCAGAACCATATGAAGTGGGTGTGGTGGCTCATGCCTGTAATTCCATCACTGAAGAGGCAAAACAATTCAAACAAAAAACAAAAACTCAAGGTCATTCTCAAGTACATGGAGAGCCGGAGGCTAGCCTTGTCTACATGAGACCTTGTCTAAAAGAAAAGATACAGAAAACATCTGAGAGAGGGCACCTCCAATCCTTTTAAATTTACCAATGCACATGTGTATGTGTGTATGTTCTCGAATACCTGTGCATGTGTATATGTGTGGTATAATGCGTGTATACTTGCATATGTATGTGTGTGTGCACACACATGTACATGCATAGGTGTGTGTGTGTGTGTGTGTGTGTGTGTGTGTGTGTGTTGTAATGTGTGTGTGAGGATGTGGACATATGTATTGTGTGGGTGGAGGTCAGAGGCAACTTTGCAAAGATGGCTCTCTTCTACTTTTACTTGGATTGAACTCAAGCAGACTGACAGGCTGGCATAGCAAGAGCTTTTTACCCACTGAGCCATCTTGACAGCTGAAACTCACCAAATCTTGCTACCTATTACAAGTATGTGCTTTCCAGATCAGCATAATATCCTCAACACTTTGCTCCATCCACCTGTGCATGCTTCATCTACAGGCCACACTTCCAGAAGCTGGGAAGGAAATTTCCATGCAGACAAGAGAAAACTATTTACAAAATATATCTACAAACCCTAGCAGAGAGTAGTACTCAGAAAGTTTCAACAAATACATTAGTAGGAATAGTGGAGCCTTTCATAGTCTTTGATTAGAAAGTTAGTACAAAGGGCTGGGTGTGAAGCTCAGTGGCAGGGCGCTTGCCTATGCAAACTATTCAAACTCTGTGCTGAGTTTGATCTCCAACACTGAAGGGAAAATAAAAAGGACCATATTAAAGAGATATTCGTACCAGAATAGGTGTTACTAGCTTAATTTCTTTAGCTGGGATAAAACATCCCGATCAAAGCAGTTTAGGAGAGGAAAGGGTTTACTTGGCTTATGTCCCAGGTTACACAGTTCCTCATTTTAAGGAAGTCAAGGCAGGAACTCAAGCAGTGGTCACATCACATCCACAGTGCAGATCAGAGAGAAACAAATGCATCCATCCTGCCTGCTTCTTACATCTAGCTTTCTCCTGCCTTACATAGTTCCTGCCTCCTCTGTCTAGGGGATGGGTCCACCCACAATGGGTTGGGTCTTCCCACATCAACCAATAATTAAACCAATACTTCCAGACATTCGACCCTCTGACTAGAGGATGGTGCTACCCACAATGGGCTGAATCTTCCCACATCAACTAATAATCAAACCAATACCTCCAGACATGCCAACAGGTCAACCTAATTCAGGCAACTCCTCATTCGGGCCCTCTTCCTAAGAGATTCTAGGTTGTAACCTAGTAAGTTGACAGTTAAAACTAATCACACGTTGTCAAACTATACATAAGAAAAACAAGGACACTCTGGTGGAACATAAGACTACTGGGAAAAAAAATTTTTCCCTCATCTCTTGAATAGCACACAACTTTGATTCTTGATGAATAAACAAAGTATAAATTAGATGCTAAAACTAAATAGAATAAGCTTTGGTACAGGTTGGTAGATGTGCGGGAGTTTTTCCCAGTAAAAGGTGGACTATCATCAAAGAATTTGTTAAAATCACTTGAAGCCACACTGAGGCACTTCGCTGGCAAGTGCACACAGGGACCTGCCAGACACCGTCAGAATTTGAGATTTGAGGGATTTTGAAAGCAGCTGGTGACCGCATCAGGACAGCATGGTTTTTACATCAATAAATCTATGTCGAATATGAAGAACAATAAAAACCGGACTTGGTCCTACATCAAGGGCGGCTTTGCACCTTCATCTCCTGCATTTGCCACATGATGCTCTTGGCTGAAACACACACACACACACACACACACACACACACACACACACACAAGAGACATGGCTGGGCTATCCTCGAATCTCTTTGAAGTCCGACACCTGCTTTTTCTAGTTACTTAGACACTAGGATGGACTCACTTTTAAAGCTCATTGGACCTTATGCCCCTGAGACTGATTGCTATCAGACAGCTGAGCCTTTATTTACCAATTAGCTTTTGTATGAAGGATGAGGTGGGCTCTTCTGCACAGAAGCCAATCCCCAAGGACAGTAGGAAAGGACCCAACCTGTGTGGAAGAAAGATACATGCTGTGCTGGCTGCACTCAGGTGTAAGGTTCTCTCAGATGACACAAAAGAAGACAAGAAAGTGGAAGGGGAATTCATTGTGACCAGGATCCTTGGTCTGGATACAATCAAGATACATTGTATACAGTGTGAAAGAATAAGAGAGTCCCCAGCGGGTCCTATAGGTCATCTTCTCCCTACTATATACCCAACGAATACATACCCAACGAATACATAGGCTTAAAGATTTTTCTTTTTGGATTAAACAAAACAATGGCTCATTACATTGGCTCAGTAAGTTAAGGGACTTTAGCACGGAGCCTAATGACCTGAGTTTAACCCTTGGGATCCACACAGTGGAAGGAAAAGGGTGACTCCCACCAGTTGGCCTGACTCCCTCCATCGTGCACTGTGGCACACACCCCTGACCCCTGCCATTCATTTAAACAAACAAACAGAAAACCTTGGAGCAGAAAGGGGGATTTATACCTTATAAACCCAGAACTCAAGAGGCTGAGGGAGAGCCAAAAATTCAAAACCAATTGTAGTGGCTATTCCTGGTTGTCAAGTTGACTATATTTGAAATGAACTACAATCCAGAATTGGAAGGCTCACCAGTGAACCTAATCTGGAGACTGGGAGATAGAAGTTTCTGACCTGGATCTTGGTATGGAGATCTTGAGACACAGTGGTGATTGAATCCAGAAGATTAAGACAGGGAGATCTCCGAGTCCAAGNTCATCTGGGATTAAAGGTGTGGTGGCACACACCTTTAATCTGGGCTACACCTTCTGCTGGGGACCATATAAGGACATTAGAAGAAGGGAGTCTGGCTCTCGCTCTNTCGCCTTCTTGCGGTGTGGGACTCAGCAACTGCTAGATCCTTGGACTTCCATTCACAGCTACTACTGAACCATTGTTGGGATTTGGACTGCAGACTGTAAGTCATCAATAAATTCCTTTACTATATAGAGACTATCTGCAAGTTCTGTGACTCTAGAGAACCCTGACTAATACACCAATCTTAAGACCCTATCTCTATAAACAAAAACAAAACCCACCAAACTCCGTCTGTTTAATGTCCATTTGTGCCTATCATGGCTTAGGACTCAGAATACCACGATGTCTTTTATTTTTAAATTATGGCTTTCTATAAGTAGGGTTTGACATTAGTTGTGTGGCCATAGGAGAACTCAACAGTCATTCGACAGGAAACCCTCTAAACCCCTAGTCTCAAAATGAATCTATGCTTATGTAATTTCTCCTCACACTTATTAAAGGGCTCATAGTTCCTTTACTTACTGTTTCTGAGCCAGCCAGGTCTTGCTATGGTATCTCAGGCTGGCTTCTAACTCAAGGTCTTCCTGCCTCAGATTCCCATGAGCTAAGGTTATAGGCGTACATCACCTTAACCAGTTCAAAGAGTTCAGTTTACAAAACCGTGAATGCAGTGATGCCTTATTTCATCTGCTCCTTAAAACAATAACCGTCCTCTGAAGTGCTTTGCTGTGGATTCATGGCTTTTCTGTTGTTTTGAGGCAGGGTCTCACTCTGTAGACCAGGATGACCTGGAACTCACAGAGATCTGCCTCCTTCTGCTTCCTGGGTGTGGGGATTAAAGACACAAGGCATTTTGCTCAACACGAATACTGTGGATACTTTCATCTCACAGGTATGAAAACAGACGGAGCTGCCCAAGACACAAACAGGAGTCAAGCCTGCAGCTGATCCTACAAGCCTTTTAGAGAACAATTCTTTCCTCTACCTAAGTCAAGTCCACTACAGGTCTGAAAACAACACATATAGGAATTACAAAGAAACTGGCTTTGTTCAGCAATGGAGGCCGTTATCCAGATCCATCAACAATGGACCTGATTTTGATTTTTTTAAGGATGAACACTCATGACTTTTTTTTTTTTTTAATCATGTGAAACCCATGTTCTGGTGTTGCATGTTTGGCAGAGACCAGACTTAAAAGAATGTTCACACTGTATACCTTGCTCCAAGTACCACTCTCACAAAGCCGTTACAGGGCTATGTAAAACCCAAGCTTAGAGCAACCGTGCCCCTGGGCAATGCTGTAAATGGCTGGAACACACCTCCTGCCTCTCTTCATGATGTGGCTAGCATGGTTAGAGGAATCTGTGTTTCTTTTTTTTTTCTCCCTTCTTCTCCATGGAGAAATGTCACCCAAGAGCATAGATTAATCAAGCTCAATCTTTCTGCAGGAGTTGACTTGGTGGTATAGGCAGATCCGTCTTCTAAGGAGGTGTAACTGCAGCTGATCCTCAGCAAGAGCTGCGTGTGCAATGAGTAAGTAGAATGGAACTTTAGAGATGGGAGAGATTTTAGAAGTCTGGTAGCTGCTTCTGTTTAGAACTGCCCTCCACTTTCATTAAATAGGAGAGTTTTTTAATAGCCACATAAACTAGGTCAGTGTTGAAAGTTTCCTTTTGCTTCAGAGAGGAGATGGAATGGATTCCACAGAACACAGTACATTCCTGACTCTCGGGTCCATGCTGGGCAGAGCAAACTCTACTTACTGAGTTTGCCAACCAGTTACCAGGATTGGCAACCGTGCTTAGCTGAAGTCCCCACACAGCCCACCGTCTGCAGTGATGGAGGGGCAATAGAGTCTGTAGGGGTAAGGAGGGCCAAAGGTCTGTAACCGGCCACAAGTCAAGAGCAGCAAGGTCTCTGACCCCTTTGGGTAAAAGTTATGATGCAATAGGAAAACCATGCAAGAGTTTAATGGGTGAAACCACAAGATCTCATCAATATTTAAAGGCAGACTTTTAAGCTGTGTGGTCAGCACTCAGTCCATAAGGAAACTATCCGAGATGTCTTATTCATCTTGAATTAGTCCTGTCAGGTACTAAACAGCTCCCATCCATCTTCCCCCAACACAGAGACCCTTCCCAGGACTTCTCCAGCAGTCCTGATCATAGTGTGGAATGATAACATTTGTGGGTAGGTTTCTGTATAACATAAATATGTTTCACCGTGCCTGGGTCTCTAACCATATGTTTAAAATACAAGATAACTTAAAGGTGGAATTTCCTTCAGGTAACTCCTCCACATCAGAGTGGCCTAGCTGCCTGCCAATCACTCTTCCAGGCCAACCTCACTCTAAGCCACAAAAGAACAGTTCCAGGACCCCAGGCTTCTCTTCCCAGACCCTCTCTCTACTTTTAATTTCCCATCACTCATTTACCTCTTCCTATCAATATTTTCCTTTTCTTTCCCATAGTCAACTTCTAGGTTCTTCTTTCTAAAGATCCTCAACTACATTAAGTTGAGAATTAAATATATGGCACCCAGAACACAATTTAAATATGCAAGATACAGAGGGGCTGTGGATGTGTCTAGGGCAGTATAGTCCTTGCTAACATGTATGAAGCCCTGGATTTGATCTCCCAGCACCACATGAACCAGGCATGGCTGTGCATATCTGCATCTCCAGCATTTAGGAGGTAGAGGCAGGGGATCCGGAGTTTCAAGATAATCCTTGGCTACATAACAAATTTAAGGCCAGCTTAGGATACAAAAGACCCTACTTCAGAAGAAAGGAAAGAAGGTAGGAAGGAAGGGATGGAGAGAAGGAGAGAGGGAGGGAGGGAAAGGAAAGAAAGGAAGGGAAATTCTAGCTTTTAAAAGAGAACCATCTTGCCAGGCAGTGGTGGCGCACACCTTTAATCCTAGCACTTGGGAGGCAGAGGCAGGCGGATTTCTGAGTTCGAAGCCAGCCTGGTCTACAGAGTGAGTCCCAGGACTCACATACACAAACACTCACAAACTCTTACAATAATAATTTTTTAAAAAGAAAAAACTTAAAAACCTATTAAAATACAATTGAGTGGGAATAAATTAAGTTTCTTCAAAGGAAAAAAAAAGGGAGGTCATTTTCAAATTCTTCAAACCAAGGTGGGCTCTAGCCTCTGTTGAGATCTTCCTGGGGATGGGCACACAGACAGACTGTAGTGTGGAAACTCAGAGGGGTGGGACTGGTGGGGTGTAAAGGCTGAAAAGAGAGAGTGGTTTTCCCAGCTCTCAATTCTAACTTTACAAAGATCTTCTCTACGAGAAGTTTAAATTATGCAAGACATTTAAATGACATGAAACAAACTGGTTCATCAAAAGACGTTTTCTATCCCATGGGAGGCCCATGCTTGCAATCACAGCAGTCAGGAGACAGAAACAGGAGGATCACTGTGAATTTGAGGCTGTGAGGCTAGCCTGGGCTACACAGTGAATTCCAGGTCAGTCAGGTCTACATACATAGGTTAAAAAAAAATTAGGGGCTGGAGAAATGGCTCAGTGGTTAAGAGCACTGACTGTGCTTCCAGCTTCCAGAGGTCCTGAGTTCAATTCCCAGCAACTACATGGTGGCTCACAACCATCTGTAACAGGATCCGATGCCCTCTTCTGGTGTGTCTGAAGAGAGCAACAGTGTACTCACATAATAAATAAATAATAAATAAATAAATCTAAAACAACAACAACAAAAAAAAGACTTAGCTTATACAATCCGAGCACTTAGGACAAAGAGACAGAAAGATCCTGAGTTGAGACCAGCCTTGGCTACATACTGAATGAATAAATGAATAAGTAATTACTTAAAATTCAACTCTACATTCATATTGATGGTACGGGATCAAATTGTGAAGTAACTTATTTAGAAAGAAAGTTTCTAAGATGCATAACTTTTTATGAAGAGGGAAGGACCTCGAGGAAGAGGGAGGCACCCTAGACCTCAGGGAGCCAGGGGCTACTTTCTCCCTAAGCATGGACTTTGGAAGCCTCAGGCTATGAAGCAGTAGCTGAACACTGCCTTCTTCAAACAGCCAGGGAGTGGCCCAGAGAAGGCTGACTGACCAGAAAGGCAGCCGAAGAATGTAGATCCCAGAAGGGATCTGAAGCAAAGTGCAGACTGTGGCAGAGAGTAAAGGGTGCAGGTGTGGCTCTGAGGCGGAGAACTCGCCCAGTGACTATGGGGGGAGGGGGGCCTCCATCTCCAGACCTGGTGGTGTGTGTGTGTGTGTGTGTGTGTGTGTGTGTGTGTGTGTGTGTGATTTAGGAAAACAGGATACAAACCCTGAGTACTATTGAGTCCCACAGAGCTGGGAAGCCACGGCCCTGGGTGATGAGTCCCCCACCTGAACTGCTTGGAGCCTCTGTAACAAACAAATCTCTGTCATGTCCCCAAAGTGCTCAGGGGCTTCTTAGCCATATCACGATTCAGAGGTGTCCATAGTAAGGCACAGCTCCAAAGCGGACTACGTGACCATCCCTGAAGGTGCCCAAGGCTGCCCAAAGGCTCACCTTTCACCCCCCTCGGAATAAGGCTCCTTTTACAGAAGTAGGAATAATCAATAAACAGTTTTCCCGAAAGCGAAACACACAGGGCAAACCTGAAAAGCCTCCTGCTATTTCGCTTAATGCAGCTGGTAAATATATACCCTGATCAGTGTGCGTTGGTGTGAACCAAATCACAGCATAGTCAGTAATGTATATTCTCATGTAGCCCAGGCTAACCCTGAATGAAACTGGAGAACGACCTGGAACTCCAGCGCTATACCCCAGAACGCTGGAATTGCAGGTGTATACCGCCACGCTCAGTTTATTCGTTGCTGGGAAAATCAAACTCCGGACTTCACATATGATGGGTGAGCGAGCACTTTATCAACTGAGCGACATACCCAACTCACTAATTCTTTTTTTTTTTTTTT